>NC_033627.1:3987264-3998447 GCF_001540865.1 Ananas comosus | reverse complement strand
TATATATATATCTTTAATGAAAATATACATAACTTATTTGAACCGTAAACTATTTTAATTTTGCGATCAAAATTTTTAATCTTTTTATTTGAGTCAGAAAATGACATTTTAATTTTAAAAATTAAAGTTAGAGTACCGTTGACCGACTCAATTTAAACAAATTGAAAGATTGAATAGTCGCCGCGATTTAAATGATCCATAATTCAGATAACTTTTTTTCTTTTTTAGAGAGAGATATGTAGTACGCTACCCGCTTCGTTTATTTAATTTAGAAAATAAACTTAGCTGAAAATATAAATCAACTAAAATTCGAACTTAGAACCTCGGTACCAACCATCAAGCCCTTTACCACTTGCTCTAGAAACAGTTAGTTAATTCAGATAACTTCTATAGGTTTTTACCAATATTTTTTCAAGTCAACTTCTTTTAAATTTTTCTTTTTTTAGATGCATAAATATATAAGCTTCGTAAATTTCATTCAATTCTTAAATAATACATGCTTATAAATTACACACCCATGCATTTTATGAATATGTAAACAATTTGCAAAAAGAGAAATTCTATTTATATATTCCAAAAACAGTGTAGATCTTATACCATTCATTCTCGAATTTATAATATAAATTTTTTTAAAAAAAAAATTCATTTAGTGCCAAACTATTTCCTTTTATTGTACCATGACGCACAGGTTAGACATCAAAGTTGTTGAACCTATCATTCAAAATTGTTCAAGGTTGGTTGTATAGTTAAAATTTGCAATTTCGTCCTTGGAACTTGAAAAGTTGACCTAATTTTATTCATTTTTATGAAACCAAACTTTTTCCACACGTGTTTGTTTGTCTAAAAATATCTCAAAAAATATTTTTTGCCAAGTTAGTTCAGAAAAAAAAAAAAAAAAAAAAGTTTTCTGTAATTTTTTTTTTGTCAGATTTTATGAAAACATAGTGTTTTTGGTTTTCGAATTTTTATCACAAAAATAAAAATTATGGAAAAGAGTGTAACTGCATAAAATCTTTTTTTTCAAAAAATAATTTTTCATACTTTTCGAACAACCAAATACTCTTTTATATTCAAATTCACAAAATAATTAAGTCTTCTTTTGCAAAAAGAGAAATTAGCTCTTCTAATAGTTGGGTTAATTGCATACAGTTTTCTATAAACATATCAAATAATAGATATATTCCTACGAGGTTTAATTTTTCATATGTTATTCTATAAAAATCATAACATTTTCAAATATACTCTTGTTATTAGAATACGTTAGAAAAATATGATTAACCATAGAAAAAATACTTAATCCTGATTAGTGCGTAAGGTAAGTTAACCTTTTTATATTTTTTATATTATTTATTATAGCAGAAAAGAAGAAGATAACCGTTGAAAATTTTTAAAAGAGTATTTCTACATAATTCATAATTCTAACAGTTGAGCTTTTGGAGAGATATATTTGCAATGACAAAAATGTTATTTTACTTATTCTCTGTTAAAAAATAAATAATGCGTTAATGGTAACAAAACAAAGAGGCAGAAGATAAATATGAAAACTTAAATTTTATTGAAATATATTTGTTACTCGATATGTTTGCAGGGAGCTGTATGAAATTAACCCATTATTATCTCTTTTTTATGCATTAATATTATAATTTGTGGGATGTTTATGGATTCTCTACCTCTCAATCATGACTTCTATTTGAAGTCAATTCTCAAAGATCTCGAAAGTTGGAAAATTCCAACAATTTGGGTATGTGGGGTTATTTTATTCTATTTAGTTTATAGTTTTCTTTTTTTAGTTGGGATTTGGTCAAAACATAGGACACTAGTAGAAGTTTTTAATTTAACAACCAATTTGTAATTTTTTTTTCCTTTTTTTGTTTTATTTTTTTTCATCTCAGATCCAACAATCAATTAGACACAAAACTCAGAATAGAACTTAAGTTGTAGAGATCCTCTGTTATTATTTTTAGGCTGCGTTTGGTTGAGGGATAAAATGGGCATAATAATAGATATGTATGAGAATTAATCCCTAATTGTGGTTAAGTTTTTAATTTTGGTAATCAAATATAGTACTGGGGATAATATCAAAAAAAATCCCAAGTTCTGTTTTGAGATAATTTCTTATTATTCTCAAGACATTTTTGAGGCTAATACATAAATATGTAAATTAAAGCCCATTCACCATTGAAAACTGCTATAAAATTTTATGGAATTTATATTTTGTAGTTTTGGTCTACAGGAAATAGAAAATTCTGAAACTCTAAAAAATTCGTTAGTTTCATTTTTAAACCATTTGGATGCAGGATTTCTAACAATTGAAACTTTAAAACTTGAAATTTAAAATCTAAATTTTAAAATTTTAAATTAAAATTTTCAAAACTGAAATTGAAATCTAAATTTAAAATTTGAAATTCCAAACTTAGATATTTGAAACGTAAAAATTTTAAAATTTAGTTTTTAAAATTTGAAATTAAAATTTTAAAATTAAAATTCGATATTGAAAATTGAAATTTGAAATTTAAAATCTAAATTTTAAATTTAAAATTTAAAAATATAAATTTTAAATTTTGAAATTTAAAATATCTAAATATCAAATATCAAATATCAAATCTCTTTCTAAACTTAGAAACTAATAGTTAAAATATAGAAATTTAAAATTTAAAGTTTTAAATAGTAGTACATAAAATCTGCTGCAGGGGAGGAGGAAGAGAGAAAGAGAGAGACAAAGAGTCAAAGAATGAAAATGAACGATTTTAACGTGTGCGATATATTATCAGTTTATGGAAATAAACGATCCTATCATGTTATAATTTTAAAGCACGCAACGTATTTTATTCGCAATAGCAAGGCTTGCGCCAACTGAGATGGTGATTTAATGTGACTTCTTATCTTTGAAATATTTGTTAGGTGAGTCCATTTTCAAAACTTTGGTAGGTAATATTGGTGTTACTTTTTAGACCAACCGTAACCCAAAAGTACTGGGAATGTAGATAAATTAGGTACGGAAAAAAAAAATTTATTCACATATGATCTGGTAAAAGATATGAAACTTGGAATCATCATTTGAAAAAATGTGTAACATTTTGTTGACCCATCTATTTTACTTGTAAATTTGAAGCTCTTCTATGGAAGGAAAGAACGAAAATGAATGAATCAATTTTATGTGGAAATATATACAATTTATCTGAGCTGTAGGTCGTTTGGATTCTATCTACCGTTGGAGCATTCAAGAACTTTATTTTACTGCTTAATCTTTTAATTTATTTGATTTAAATCAATTAACGGAGGCTTCGCCTTCAAAATTTAAGAGTTAATTTCTCACTTTAATTAAGTTATGATTACGAAAATTGCATGCAGTATATTAACTAAACTTGTAAAGAAAAACGATGTATTCAAATTTGAAGTCAAAATATTGTTGGCTGATTCAGATCAAACAAATTAAAATATTTAATAGTCAAAAATTCAAAATGGTCCATGGTTCAGATAAGTTTTATACATTTTCACCTAAATTTTAATTTGCTCTTTTGTAATTTAATTAGCGTATTTTTATTTTGTTACTCTGTAGTTTAAATTTTTTTTATTTATTTAAATTGCTGGGCAATTAGAGTGTCGATCAACTGCTCTAAATAAATACAAATAATGTATAAATAAAATATATTTATAAATCCAAGAAACTCTAATTCTAGGCTCTCACGAGATAGTTGTTGGGATGAGGCCCCCCACAAATCGCGTTACTGTGTGGAATCTCTATCATGTGGAGTGGAAAATTAATTAATTAGTTAATAATTAATTAATAATAAATATTGGATTAGATAAAATAAATAATTTTAAAATATTAAATGGTGGAAAACATGTGACAGGTGATGACTTTGTTTGTTTGCTGGATTTGGTTGGATAAACGACAACTGGGTTTATTAAAAAACAAAAAAATGTATGTATGAAATAAACTCTTTAAATTTTAATTTTTGGTTATTACTTTTTAAGATTTTACATTTGCTAAAATTAATAATTCTATTAGCTACTGGAGTTTTACGGTGGTAAAATATGCAAGTTCAATAGTTAAATTTATAAATAACAATTAGATTTACCGAGATCTTCAATTTAATTATTACAAATAATTTATATTAAAAAAAATCTTAATTTGAGATTTGAGGAGGTGTTAATCAAAAGAAAAGAGAAGTTCAAAATTTTTGTGATTATAAAATTTGCTTCCAAAGTTTAGTATATTATAATTTCAATTACAAACTTTATAAATTATTATAATCACAATCTAATTAGTTAACTAAATATCGATGTGTTACTACATCACTTTCACATTAGGGACACATCAATTAATATTTGTCAACTAAATTAAGTTGTGAGGCTTTTTACACTATTGTACAAAGTTTTGAGTTTAAAAAAATTATATCAATTAAATTTTGAGAATCAAAATATCAGACGTCTCCTAGTTTGAGGACCAAAGTGTAATTTAGACAAAATAAAAAATAAAAAATAAATATAAAAAAAAGTGGTTAATTACATACAGATCCCTGCAAACATAGTGAGTTGCAAATATATTCCTTTAAAGTTCAACTTTGATAAGTTATTCCTACAAAAGTCCTAATATTTTCAAATATGTCCATGCCGTTAGAATTTATTAGAAAAGTTTAGTTTACCATAGATTAAATATTTTACCCTGATTAATTTTTGACATGTTTACTTTTATATTATATTGTTATAACTTTTGGATGGATATATTTGTGATGACAAAATTGAAAATACAAATAGTTTTCTAACAGTTCTCTAATGGTAACAAACCAGAGGGACATATATGAAAATATTAAAATTTTCGCAGGAATAATTTATAAAAATCACACTTTATAGGGAAATATTTATAATTTACTATATTTGTGGGGACCTATATGCAATTAACACTAAAAAAAAAAGTGATGGTACAAATAAGGTACAATTCCGTAATTACGGCTAAAAGAAGTCCTTTTATGCATCATTCTCTCTTTTTCTTTTTTTTCTTTTTTTTTTTGTTGGTCCCTTTTCCTCCTCCTTTTAAAGATTGTGGTCAACTTTCGAGTCACTTTCGTGGTCACCCCCACCTAGGGGTGTAAACGAGCCGAACACGAGTGAGTTGGGGTTGGCTTGTTAAAGTATCGAGTCAAAAAATTCAGCTTGTGTTCGATTCGTTAATAAACGAGACGAACACGAGCTGACTCACGAGCTGACCAACGAACAATAAATTAAAATAATTAGATTAAATATATATAAAAAATAAATTTATAAAATCTTATCCATTAGATTTTGATCTAATAGTTGAAATTTTACATATAAATGAGTTTTTTTATAATTAAGCTTGACTTTATATTTTTATTTTGCTAAAAATTAAATAATAAAAATATATATTATGTATTTAAATTATTTATTTATATATATAAATATAAATTAAATAAATTATATAAATATAAAATATATGTATTCGAGCTGTTACCGAGCCGAACACGAGCTGGCTCGCGAACAGCGAGCTAGATTGCCACCCCTACCCCCACCACACCGATCACACAAAGAGAATGAATAATACACCCTTTTATTCATAACTCTTATAAGTAACTTTGTTTTTCTGGTAAATTTTAGTTTACATGCAGGTGATTTAGCATATTTTTATCTTTTATTCAAAAAGTTATACTTAATTATTATATAATTTTAATTTTAATTTATTGAAAATATTCCAACAACAAAATTTTTTAAATATATAGGGCGATGCCCTCTTTAACGTTAAATTCTTACTGTGAAATAAAAATCAAACTATAGAATATTTAAGTATAACTTTCTAAATTACAGAGTAACAAAAAAAAAAACCGCACTAAATAATAAAATAATTAAATATAATTTTTTGAACAACAAATTATAAAGTAAAAATTTTGTTGTTGGAATATTATTAATATATATATAGATATATATATATATATATATATACTTATGAAAAAAAATAAAAAAAAAGCAGTAGAAATAATTTGCCTCTGCACGAGTGGCATTTCTATAGCATGCAACATTTAAAACTCTATGATGAAGTCCTCAAAATTAAAATCATATAATTTGTTTGATGTATTATATTATATCTTTAAAAGCCTATACATATAATTTATTTAATTTTAGATTAATTTCTTATAACATTAAATAATTATTTCGTTTATTTATTATTGATTTTTCAGGCTACCGCAATGTTTCGGTTATAAATTTTTTTGGGGCCAATTTGCATAAAAAATCACTTATTTTGGCTTTGCAAAACCGGGCCACCTTTTTGTTTTTGGCAGGCATTCGGTCCCTTTTTCGCGCCTGACCGCAAAAGTACCCCTATTTACTTTTCTCTTTTCCTCTTTCTCTCTCCTCTCTGTACCGTTCTGTTTTTTTTCTCGCCGCGCCCGTCTCCGTTCTCCTCGATCTCCTTGCGCCCGTCCCCATACCTTCGCGTTCGGCCGAACGCGCACCCTCCTGCTCCCCTGAATGCGACTGCACCCCTCGACGGCCCCCACGTGCGCTTCCTCCGCCGCGCCGTGCGATTCTGTTTTTTTCTCGCCGACGATGAGCCCCGACCGTTCTCCTCAAATCCTCTCTGCGTCGTCGCCCCATCCACCGGCGCGTTCCCGAACCGCACCCCTCATCGGCTCCCCCGGCGACAGCCGCACCCCTCGATGGCCCCCACGGCCCCTCCTCCGGCCGTCGGCCGGAGCGACCCCCGTCCGGCCGGCGGCGGAGATGAGCAGGCCGTGGGGCCTCGAGTGGAGTTGCGCGGGTCCGCCGGGGGAGCGAGGCAGGGTGGCGGTCTCGGTAACGCCGGTGATAGGGACGGCGCAGATGAGGTCTCGATAGAGAACGGCGGCTGAGTGGAGAAAAAAAGAGCGATAGAATTACACATTACACCATTACCGACTTACCACCATTACACCATTACGCATTACACTATTACACCATTACTTATTACACCATTACAGCCATTACCATACACCATTACACCCATTACACATTACACCATTTACACCATTTACAGCATTACCACCATTACAAGACCATTACACCATTACACCATTTGCCGACGGAGAAGAAACACGCGCAGGTCTTTTCATTTTCTTCTTCTTCCTTCGCTGCGGAGGACCTCGCTCCCTCGTATTCCGCTGACGGGCGCCTTCCCGCCGCGGTGGCTCCGCGGGCGCGGCGACGCGATGAGTCGTCGATCGACGAGGAGACGTTTTACACGCCGCCGCCAACGCCTCGGCCGGCGTCGGCGTACGGCGACAGCCCCAGAGCCCCATCTCGAGGCGGTGGTGTCGAAAAGCCTCGTCGGCGCATGTGAGGTAGCTGCTCAAGGTGGTCCTCTGCGCGTTGATCGGCCTTGGCCGGAGCCGCTGCACTGGTCGACGAGCCGCGCAGCGCCGCGGCTGCGACGAGCGGAGAAAGCGCGAAGCTCGGGGCCATGCTCCGCACCTATCCGCCGCGTTGCTCCGCCGCAGCCCGCTCATTTACCCTCTCACCAACGCCGTCGCTCCTCTACTTGCGAGGGGCGGCTGGCGGCGGTAGGGGTGGTGGGCGAGGACGAGGAGGAGAGAGGGGAGTCGGTCTAGGGCTGGGCGTCCGAGGCGACGATCGACAAAAGGAGACGAGAGAAAAAAAAAGGAGAGAGAAAATATATAAGGGTATTTTTGGTCAGTTTTGCTCGACTATAGTGCCGACATCTGCAAAAACGAAAAAGGTGGCCCGTTTGCAAAAAACCCAAAAATAAGTGATTTTTTCATGCAAAAAGGCCTTTTTTTGAGATACATATACTTTTAATATAAACACTTTATATAATCTAAATTATATTCTATAAATTGCCTTTATGAATATATGTATACACTCCGGTGCAGGCACTTTTAATATGTAACAGTGGAGGAGGTGCCACCTGCGTGAATTTGAATAGTAACGGTTATTCTTTTGAAACAGGGAATAAATTTAAATAATGGCTACTTTTTTTACTTCTAAAGAAAGTTGCAGTCACTATAACAAAAATTGATACATATTAGCGAAATTCTATATGACATTTTTAATTTTTTGATGAATGTAAAAGATAGTGTTAGTACATAATTGGCCCAAATTTGGCCCCCAAAAAAATTTCTTTTTCTTATGTACATTGTGGGTTGATTAGATATGACATCTAAGGAAAGTGATTGTCGAATATAAATATTAAAGTTATTAGCTTAAATTTTTTTGAAAGTATAACGATTGTTTATCATGTGTTACAGAGTAGAAAGATTCTATATATTCAATTATAGTACGTGCTCCTGAGCATTAATTTAATTTACTCCTCATTTAATTCAAGCATTTTTCTAGACCGCGACAAAGGAAGAGTATTGATTACAAATTTAGAAGACAATTGTATTAACTTTGGAAAGGTCTTCTGACTTTCTGATTTACCTTCGCTTAAAGGCTTAATATTGGAAAATAACCTTTTTACGTTCTAACTTATGTTAAAAATATGCTCCTCAGAGCATAAATTCTGTTAATAAACTGTTAGCAGATACATTCTGTTTATCTGTAGAAACTTATTCATTTTGTCTTTCAGAAATATATCCTTCCAAACCACTTGCCCTTAAGTTAGGCAGTATAAAAAATATGTTTGATTTTGGTCAATTTCTAAAATATACTTTCTACTATTACACCAACATTTCTTATTTTGGCCCTTAAGTTAAGGACAAAAAAGTATATTTTGATTTTTTTAGAAACTTTAATAGATATTTAACTTACATTTCAAAGCCAAGTTAACTCGATGATTAACTGTAGGAATATTTTGAGAATACAACGAGTAAAACACATCGTACCGAGATATATTAAAAAGAAAAAAAATATAGACAATAATAAATATATTTTTGAAATTTTGTAGAGCTATATAGATAATTATTCTAATATTAAAAATCCCGTTGGTTCTGACAACTTAATAGTTTTCGGAATAAAACGAGGTTATTTAAACAACTTCTTTAAAAATTAGAAGAAAAATAGATTAGCTCAAAGTTTTTTTTTTTTTTTTGTCGCAATACACAAATCTTTTCAAATACAAGAATTGCCAACCAATTCACCGTTCTATTTTCACTAATTTATATAAAAACTTTATTTACACGAACAAAAGAGCAATGACCCCTAATGAGGTTTAAAAATTTTAATTTGTTTTTGCAAGGGTAAGGCCCATCAAAGCTATATATATTTTACCAATAATCTGTTAATGTTAATTTTTTTAATATATAAGCATACTGTACTTTATTCTTAAAAAATTTTATCTTTCTAATTTATTTACACAACATATTTCCTTTATATTGTTTTTTATTCAGCTTTCAAATCGATGTGCATCCATTATGAGATCTTTAATTTTTTAAAAAAAAAAATATTTATTAAGGCCATTATGTGTCCTAATAATTATATCCCCATGGTCCACCTATAATAATTATTTGCAGAAATAATCTATAAGTTAAAAAAAAACAACCTTTTTGGAAATTATTATATCCCTTCTGATTACTTCAACTCACTGTTTTCCCTCTTTAAGGGTCATTTGTCTCAAAGTTGTATTATATGTCGATAGTTCTCACTTTTACTAACTGAAGTATTCACATTATTATCATTCAAGTTTTAAGTTTGGATAGTTCAAAAATAATATCAGCAGAGTAGATAAAATAATTTTAGCATTTCCTAAATTGGAAAAAACTACTACCCACCAGATTATCATTATTAAGAGAAAATTTTTTTTTTTACTCGGATGAAATTATTAGTAATTCATTAAAATATTAATGATTTTTTTAGCAAATTGTCACAGTGCCTTAGCTGTTTCTGTTCGGCAAAAGTCGTGCGGTCGCCCGCCCTCCTGCGTCGAAAATGGGGCAAGCCCTTCGTCCTGATTGCTAGGTGCCCGGACCTTCGCGTGCCTCACGACTAAGTATACAACGGAATGACAAAGAGAAAGAGTAGAATTCTCTAAAAGCTAAAGGTACTACACACGGGACTTAGAAATAAGAATTACACAACTCACATACCACACTCTCTTCCTGTGTGTTTTTGAGCCTTAACTCGCAATTTGAGTACTTTAATGTGTGGTTCCTAGATACAATGCAACGACTGATACACATAAGCTCCTCGCATTCCAGAGACGCATTGAACTCCCTCCCACATCCGTAAGCCTAAAAGTCACCCCATAACTCATGGAAGCTTTCATAACCCTTGAAATTTCATCATTGCATGGAAGTTACAAAAAAAACCTTTCTGTCTCCCCACAGCGATTGGGTTTGGGTCTCATTGCCAACCGCGATTAATCCATTATTCAAGCCCATTTCGCTTAAGCAGATTTGGGCCTGTAAGAGAAGTTACACGGAAAGCTCTCTAATGTACGCATAACCATAATGATCTCAGCGCTTTAAATTTTTAAATAGATGGTGGACGGATATCTTTTATTTAAGAGAGTGCGTTGGTTTTAATTGTCTTAAGGGTACCAGTCATTCTTTATCGAGGGCAAAATATTTCTGCATTTATAAAAGTTAGTATCAAGAGCTTTTTTGTAAATTTCTTAGTATCAATTCGCATAATGCCTCCTTTTATATTATAGAACATTTCCATTCATTTTGAAATGATTTCGCCATCCAAGCCGCATCTTCGACCGAACCAATTTTCCCTTTTATTGTTGAGTAGAGAAATTCATGTCTTATATGCTTAAAAGCTAATTTATAGTTAAAATTTTAAGCGATAGATTATTTTTTTTTCCACTTCCTCTTCCATCTTTTTAAATTTTCCATCCATGAGGCATTCCATCTTCCTCCAAACGCCGCTCTTTTATTTTTTTGTTTGAAGAAATTCATGTCCATGATTGAATTTAATTTAAAAAATAGAGTAATCTTTAATTTAAATACAATAATAAAGTTATGGTTATGAAGTCAACATAATTTATTAATTTAAACATAAGTTAATATCTTTGACTTTCATTTTATTTTAAATCAAATTAATCATTTGAATTGAAATATACTTTCATTTAAACATAAATTTTTTCTTTCTAACAAATTAAAAATTAAAATTAAATTGAATTTAATTTATACAATAAAAGTTAAGCTCAAATTGAATTTTTAAATCAATTTTAATAAAGGTTTATTATTTATCCAAATTAGCCAACTATCTACTTGGTAAGTAAAAAATTA
>NC_033627.1:3848702-3986202 GCF_001540865.1 Ananas comosus | reverse complement strand
TTACACCATTACACCATTACCATTACACCATTACACCATTACCATTACACTATTACACCATTACTATTACACCATTACACCATTACCATTACACCATTACACCATTACCATTACACTATTACACCATTACTATTACACCATTACACCATTACCATTACACCATTACACCATTACCATTACACTATTACACCATTACTATTACACCATTACACCATTACCATTACACCATTACACCATTACCATTACACTATTACACCATTACTATTACACCATTACACCATTACCATTACACCATTACACCATTACCATTACACTATTACACCATTACTATTACACCATTACACCATTACCATTACACCATTACACCATTACCATTACACCATTACACCATTTACGCCATTACACCATTACACCATTACACCATTACACCATTTGCCGACGGAGAAGAACACGCGCAGGTCTTTTTCATTTTCTTCTTCTTCCTCCTGCGGAGGACCTCGACTCCCTCGATCTCCGCTGACGGGGGCGCCCCTTCCGCCGCCGCCTCGGCGGCGCGCGGCGGCGCCGATGGCGTCGTCGGACGAGGAGACGTTTTACACGCCGCAGCGCTCGGCGGAGTCGGCGTACAGCGACAGCCCCAGCAGCCCCATCTCGCGGCGGTGGTGTCGAAAGCTCGTCGGCGATGGTGAGGGAGCTGCTCAAGGTGGTGCCCGCGCTGTTGAGCTCGGGCTTGGCGGGCGCCGACCTGCACTGGTCGACGAGGCCGCGCAGGCCGCGGGCTGCGACGAGCGGAGAAGCCGCGAAGCTCGGGGCCAGCTCCGCCACCACCGCCGCGTTGCTCCGCCGCAGCCGCTCATTCTCCTCCACCAACGCCGTCGCTCCTCCTACGTTGGCGGCGGCGGCGGCGGAGGCGGTAGGGGTGGGGCCGAGGACGAGGAGGAGAGAGGGAGTCGGTCTAGGGCTGGGGTCCGCGGCGACGGGATCGAAGAAAGGAGAGAGAAAAAAAAAGAGGAGAGAGAAAAATATATAAGGGTATTTTGGTCAGTTTGCTGAAATAGTGGACCGAATCTGCAAAAACGAAAAAGGTGGCCCGGTTTTGCAAAAACCCAAAATAAGTGGATTTTTTATGCAAAAAGGCCTTTTTTTGGATACATAACTTTTTATATATAAACACTTTATATAATGTAAATTATATTTATAAATGTGCTTTATGAAATATATGTATACACTCGGTGCAGGCACTTTTAATATGTAACAGTGGAGGAGGTGTCCACGCGTGTGAATTTGAATAGTAACGGCTACTTTTTGAAACAGGGAAAAATTTAAATAATGGCTACTTTTTTACTTTCTAAAAAGTTGCAGTCACTTATACAAATTATTAACATATTAGCAAATTTATATGACATTTTAATTTTTTTGATGAATGTAAAGAGTAGTGTTAGTACATTTAATTGGCCAATTTGGCCCCCAAAAAAAATCTTTTCTTATTGTCATTGTGGGTTAGATTGATATGCACTCTAAGGAAAGTGATTGTCGAATATAAATATTAAAGTATTAGCTTAAATTTTTTGAAAGATAACGATTGTTTATCATTGTATAAGAGTAGAAGATTCTATATTCAATTATAGTCGTGCTCTGAGCATTATTTAATTTACTCTCATTTAATTCACATTTTTCTAGACGCAAGGAAGAGTATTGTGTACAAATATTAGAAGGACAATTGCTTATATACTTTGAAAGGTTTCTGACTTTCTGATTTACCTTCCTTAGAAGGCTAATATTGAAAATACCTTTTTTACGTTCTAACTTATTTAAAATATGCTCCTAGAGATAAATTCTGTTAATAAACTGTTAGCAATAATTGTTATCTGTATGAAATTACTATTTTGTCCTTTCAAATATATCCTTCCACCACTTGCCCTTAAGTTAGGAGTATAAAAAATATTTTGATTTTTGGTCATTTTAAATATACCTTTCTACTATTACCAACATTTCTTATTTGCCCTTAAGTTAAGGACAAAAAAGTTATTTTGATTTTTTTAAAACTTTAATAGATATTTAACTTACATTTAAAACAAGTTAACTGATGATAACTGTAGGAATATTTTGGAATAACGAAAAAACATGTAAGAGATATATTAAAAAGAAAAAAAAAATATAGAAATAAATAAAATATTTTTGAAATTTTGAGAGCTATATAGATAATTATTCTAATATTAAAAATACCGTTTCTGACAACTTAAGTTTTTCGAGAATAACAGTTATTTAACAACTTTTTAAAATTAAATAGAGAAAATAGATAGCTCAAAGTTTTTTTTTTTTTTTTTGTCGCCAAACAAATATTTTCAATACAAGAATTGCAACCAATTCACCGTTCCTTTTTACACTAATTTATATAAAAATTTTATTTACAGAAAAAAGAGCAATGACCCCTAATGAGGTTTAAAAATTTTTAATTTGTTTTTGAAGGGTATGCGCCCATCAAAGCTATATATATTTACCAATACATCTGTTAATGTTAATTTTTTATATATAAAATAACTGTACTTTATTCTTAAAAAAATTATCTTTCTAATTATATTTAACAACATATGTCCTTTATATTGTTTTTATTTCAGCTTTCAAATCATGTTGCATAAATTATGAATCTTTAATTTTTTTAAAAAAAATATATTTTATAAGGGCATTATGGTCCTAATAATTAAATCCCATGGTCAACCTATAATAATTATTTGCAGAAATAAATCTATAAGTTTAAAACTTGATTTATATTACCCTTTGATTACTTCAACTCACTGTTTTACCCTTTTAAGGGTCATTTGGTTCAAAGTTTGTATTATTTCGATAGTTCTCAACTTTTTCTACTGAAAGTATTCAGATTATTATCATTCAAGTTTAAGTTTGATAGTTAAAAAATATATCAGCAGAGTAATAAAATTAATGTAGATTTCTAAATGGTAAAACTACTAGATTATCATTAGTTAAAAGAAATTTTTTTTTTTTACTCGATGAAAATTATTAGTAATTCATTAATAAAAATATAATGATTTTTTTTTTGAGCAAATTGTCACGGCCTTAGCGGTTCTGTTCGCAAAGTCCGTGCGGCGCCCGCCTTCCTGCTCGAAAATGGGCAAGCCTTCGTCCCTATTGCTAGTCCGGACCTTCGCGTCCTACGACTAAGTATACAACGGGAAATGACAAAGAGAAAGAGGTAGAGATTCTCTCAAAAAGCTAAGTACTACACTACTTAGAAAATAAGAATTACAACTCACATACACACTCTCTCTTGTGTGTTTTGACCTTACCCAAATTTGAGTACTTATGTGTTCCTAGATACAATGAACCTAGATACACACTAACTCTCTCATTATGAGACGCATTAACTCACCCTCATAATGAGCCGTAAGCCTAAAAGTCACCCCATAACTCATGGAAGTTTCATAACCCTTGAATTTTCATCATTGATGGGAGAGTTACAAAACCTTTTGTCTCCCCACAGCGGGTTGGGTTTGGGTCTCATTGACAACCCGATTCAATCCATTTTCAACCCATTTCGCTAGCAGATTTGGGCCACTGTCAAAGAGAAGTTAACGGAAAGCTCCTATGTACCATAACCATAAGATCTCAGCCTTTAAATTTTTTAAAATAGATGGTGGAGATATCTTTTATTTAAGAGAGTGGTTGGCTTTTATTGTCTTAGGTACCAGTCATTCTTTTATCGAGGGCAAAATATTTTCTCATTTATAAAGTTAGTATCAAGAGCTTTTTTGTAAATTTCTAGTATCATTTCCATAATGCCCCTTTAATTATAGAACATTCCATTCCATTTTTGAAAAATTTCCATCCACAGCCCATCTTCGACCGAAACCATTTTCCCCTTTTATTGTTGAGAGAGAAATTCATGTCTATTGCTTAATAGCTAATTTATAGTTAAAATTTTTAAGCGATAGATTATTTTTTCCATCTTCCTCTTCCATCTTTTTAAATTTTCCATCCATAGCATTCCATCTTCCTCCAAACCCGCTCTTTTATTTTTTTGTTGAGAGAACAATTCATGTCCATTTTGAATTTAATTTAAAAAATAGAAGTCTTTAATTTAAATAAATAATAAAAGTTATGTTTATAAGTACAACATAATTTATAATTTAAAATAAGTTAATATATTTGAACTTTCATGTTATTTTAATATCAAATTAATAATTTGAATTGAAATATACTATTCATTTAAACATAAATTTTTTCTTTCTAAAAATTAAAATTAAAATTAAATTTGAATTTAATTTATACAATTATAAAGTTTAAGCTCAAATTGAATTTTAAATTCAATTTTATAAAGGTTTATTATTTATCAAATTAGCCACTATCTAACTTGGTAAGTAACAAAATTAAATAAGGAAACAAATATTTGTGCAAGGTTAATCAAATTTGGTAATTAGTTTGTATTTGTTTTTCAATATTACCTTTACTATTAATCTTCAATAGTAACCTGTTGAGCAGATCGAAGCGTTGCCTCATATTTCCAGTTAGATTTATTTTTTTTCCGAAAATAGACAAAATAACGCCATTCTATCTTTTTCAAACTTTCAAGCCAGGTATATTAATCTGTTAGTAAGAAATTTATCATTTTAGGATTTAGGGTTTAGGGCTCACACGTTTGGCGACAATCTGGTAGGTTGTTTGGACGGAGTGCAACAAGGTCTTCAACCAGGGGACTCTCAATACTTCCCGAGCAATTGGACGGGTCACCGCATTAACGAAGGCATGGACAGAGGCGCTCGATCCGTGAACGCTCTTTACTCTCTCGCGTCGGAGTTCTTGTCTGCTAATCTGTACTGTTTTCTTACTGTTTTTCTTATTTATTTTGTCGGTTCCGTTATGAGGCCTTAACTGTCTCCATTATATACGTTAAATTTATTTTACTTAATGAATAAAGCAGATAGCTTGCTACCTTTTTCTAAAAAAAAATATATATATTATTTTCCTTATAAAATGCAAAACATTAAGCTCCCCACAACGACCTCTGCACCTCTAATCTGCTACCACTTGTTAGTTTTATTTTAATCAAATCGTTGGTTAGGCATTTTTTACTTTTAGAGATTCAAAATAATTTAAATCCTAGAGAAAATAATTAAATTTTTAATAAAAAAAAATAACGCATGACAATTAAAAAAATAATTTTTAAACATAAATAATATGAATATTTGACAACGAAAAGACTCAAATGAGTATGATTTATGAAGTGAAGTTTTTTCTACCAAACAGCTCTAAGTATCATACAAGGCGGAATGAAAAAAAATTAAAATATACCAATTATAATGCTGATGTGGCATTTTTAACTAATAAAATTATTTCTCTTGAAATCACCCGCCTTTTATAGTTAATAGAAAAAATATTTTTATTATATATTTTTTAAAATAAAATATAATTGATTTATTATTGATGTTGTGGTACAAGGGTGATACAAGAGATTGGGAGTACCGCAGCTCCACGTGTCGTGCTCTCATTTAATATGCGCTGTCGACGGTGCACCCAACTTAGCACGAGGCTACAGCTGGAGGAATTCTATACTGTCACACTTGCACCACGTCATCAATAACAAGTCAATCACATTCCTTCTTTTCAAACAAAAGTACAATAAAAATACTTTTTTACAATCATGATGGGACATATATTCTTAAAAAGATTAATTTGATTGGTTTATTACGCCACGTCACTAATATACCCGTTGCATTCTAGAATTTTTCCTACAGCTGGGCGCGGGGCCCACACGCGCACAAAACGCTGCGTTGGTGCGGGTCGAGGTGGGACCCACCCGACCCGCATCGCGCCGCGGGAAGTGCGCCGGTGCGCGCTGAGCAAGCGTCGCCAGATCTGGACCGTCCAAGCAATCATACGAGAACGTACGGCGCGGGGCGGAGCATCGTATTCGTAGTTTCGTACGCCCCCCACCACCCTGATCTGGCCCCCCTCCCAAGTCCCAAACCTCATCTCATTCGGTAAATACTTCCAATTTTATAATTTTTCCTAATAATTTAACTTTTAATCTTTAAAATTATTAAATAAATAAAATTATAAAATTATAAATTATGGCTTAAATTAAATTGTTTTTGACGATGATGCCGATTACTAATTTGAATATCACACCGTCGAAAATAACACAAATGCTTGAGGTTGCCTGTCCTTCGAATTCTAAAAATATTGATGTTATCTATTCAGCTTGATATTTATCTCTGATTGTGATTTGGATTGATGCAGATCCGGAGATAAGACACTAGGGAGTTGCTTGCTAGTGGTGGCTACTTTGGACTTCAATATATTTCTGCCATTAAAATTTTTTATCGTGTGTTTTTTTTGCAAGCCCGACTACGACTGTTATTAATGCATTAACAACAAAAACTGTCACTTTCCATTGAGAAATTAGCAAATTTGGGTAAGAAAATTTTAGTGTTTACCGATTCATGGTATCTTTTACGCTTGCTTCATGAACCATGCTACGAAGGATTAATTCTATGCTGGACCACGATATCCGTAATTTAGTTAGCGATCTTCCTAATATCGCACAGCTTGATTTTCTACTCTTGCTAGCTAGGCTCTGAGTTTCAATATTTGTAAGTTTTGTACGGACTTTTCTTATTTTTTTTTCATTTTAAGAGTTTATCACTCCTGTATGGTTACGAGCTTCATTTTCTTTTTTCTTTTCTTCGTTTTTTTGAAGTTTCGGATTTCCATTGCTGAGATCGCTGACGTGTCAATGCAGATAATTTGAAAAATCTTTAATTAGAACAAATTCCCACCGTGACGGTATGTTTTGATTCGTGGAGGCCCGAATAATACATGGTAAATCATTAGCCGACTATAAAAGCATTTTATTTTACTTTTGTTTTTTTTTTTTAAATGCTGCTGAAGTGAGAGTCGCACCAACCCCGACCTCACGTGCGGAATTTCTATCGCTGATAAGATTGCACATCCAATGACAAAAGAATATATCTTGGCCGTCCTTTTAACAGTTAGATTACCTCGCAAGCAGAAACAGGATGTTGATGCCCGAAATCTTATCAGCAAGGAATAAAAAAAAAGGGCTTTTGTTTTTTTAGGGAGCAATTTTTTTTTTTTTGCATTTTGCTCCCTAAAATTTTTTTTATAAATAATTTTACAATATTTATATTTACAAGATTGGTCATAGTTCCACTACGTAAGCGCCACGCGAGCGCCATGCAAACATAAATAATGGCAAGTAGTAAATTGAACACGACGAATTATTCACGGTATTTGGAGTTTAAGGTTTAGAAAGGATATGGTGAATCACTCATTGTATCCAGAGTCCTAACACAATAAATGGTTCACAGTGTTCAACTTAACCTATATGTGGTGCTTGTAGCGTATTTGCGTGGTGGAAATAGAGCCAATATTATAAATATAGTCAAAAGCGCTAAACTATTCACCGTGTTTGAAGTTTAAGATTAGAAAAAATACGGTAAATCATTCATTGTATTCAGAGTTTAAAAATGGTGAATGATTTACCGTGTTCAACTTAACTTACCGTCATGTTCACGTGACACACGTGAAACTTATGTGGTGGAGACAGAACTTGCGTTATAAAAATAAAATCAATCTCATAAATATAATTTTTATAAGACTATTTATGGAAATAATTTCTAAGTGGACTTAAAAATAGAGGCGTGTACGGACGGGAGAGACCGAGTGGGTTAGCTTGGTGAGGAAATTGTGCCGTCTGTCTTCCGGATAATAATATCATAAAAGATTTTGTGGGTGGGACCCACCACCTGAGTTCACGGACTGTACGGGCAAGCGACCAATTGGCGTCCTTTTTCCGTACAGGAAATTGAGGATCTTGCGTGCAAAGCAAGCAAGTCCTCGCACCAACCCAAATACCAATGCCGTGGGTGACAGTCCTTTTTTTTTATTTTTTTTTTATTTTTACACCTTGTTTGAATATTTCTTGTACGGTTACTTGTACCTACTATTTCTATTCATCAATTTCTATGACAATTATGGCTAACTATTCATCAACTTGTATGAAAATTATGGTTAATAACTGGAACATTTGGTCCTCAAGTTAGTAACAAATTTTAATTTATCATAATTTTTGACTCAAATTTTTGATGTTGTTACTAAGTCCTACGTTTGAATTTAGATAATTATATAGTGACGTGGCATCGTAGTTATTACCATGTAATTGTGTGTGATACTCCTGCATCAGCGGCTCATTACTATTGAATCATCCTAATTTGATTGAGAAATTTGACTGCAACGATTCGTAAAATTGAACCGGAATTTATATTTTAAAGTTTCAAGACCATAGTGTCACAAGGAAGAGATAACTCGAAATATCTAATTTATAATACAAAAGTAAAATTAGTTTTCAATTAAATCCAAAATGTGGAAGTTCTGACTTAAAATTTCTAATTTTACCCAATAACATCACTCAAGTAGTATTTTATCAAATAATATTATAGGCTAAATTACAGAAAATTCTTCTGTCAAAATCTGATTTTTCACTTCTCCTTTCTGTCATTTAAAAACTTACACTTTGACTCATTGTAAAATAAAAAATATTTACAGAGAGTACGGTGTGAACTGTGATGATAAAGTGACTATTTTGCCCCTCATCATTTTGTCTCTCATCATGTTCACAGGAGAGAAAGCTGAGGGCATTTTTAGTATAAAAAAATATATAATAATATTTTATAAACGAAACCCTAACGGCTTACTAACGGCAAGGGACGAAGTGAATATTTTTTATTTTATAAAGGAATAAAGTATAAATTTTTAAATGACAGCGAAGGAAAGTAAAAATATCGAGTTTTGACGATGAGATTTTACGTAAGTAAATTAGTCAATATTATAACCAGTAAGAGAGCGAAATAAATTTCAACAAATGTGCAGTTTCTCTCTGTAGCACCATTTGCGCTGTTTTTTTGCACGTGAGACCATTTGATTGCTTAACAATAGTGGGAATCATCTTTGTGGTAGAAATATTTTACGCACAAGGTTGTAGAAAATACATATCCTCTGAGTAGTTAAGTGTGCCTTTGTATTTGCTATAGAAAACGATAAATTCTTGAGTTTCAAACGTGTCACCTTATGGGGCGTGAGCTCTGAACGCCTCACTAGTCACCCATCACATATTCACATGCCTACAAAGTTAACTCTCCCTCTATATAAATAGCTTTATATAGGCTGAGGTTACTATACTCTTATAAGATTGTACTTATAAATTTTAGCCGTTGATTGATGAAATGTGTGGTTAAGAGGATGATGGTTCTCACTTAGAATGATAGTGATCTCCTAGGGTTGAGTGAATAGTTGGTTTAATAGTATGATCTAACAGGTGGAAATGATCAATGAAATAAATCTAAGGGCCAAAAACTAATGAGTATAAGAAAGCCAATACTCATAAAAAGTATAGTAGCCAGACTCCTTTATATATATATATAGAGAGAGAGAGAGAGTTAAGCTAGAATGCTATCGATAGTAGATGGGTTTTATTGCCATTTATTTGTTTTAGATGATGGAGCCTCTAAATCGACAATCGACATCGTTGAATATGATCTATACCACTTGAAGTATCTAGAAACCAAATTTTATATTTTTTCAATATTTTTCTCTTGTCTATCAAGTGGACACAAAAATGAATGGCTGAAAATAAGTATTTTTTAAAAAGTGATGATAAAGAGTCTTATTATCAAGATCAAGAGTATAGATCTTGTTCTAAATAGTTTAAAGAATTTTTTAACCAAAATTCAATTGATACGGATATCTTTCGCCGTTAAATGAAAAAACGTCTTATATCGATCATTAAAACTATAAATTTTAAAATCCTTTGATCATTAGGCCAATGATGTAAAAAAAATTTGAAATTTAGTTTTTAAATGCTTCAAGTGGTATAGATCATATTCAATAGTACCGATCGTCGATTTAGAGGCTCCATCATAAAAAAATAAATGGGTGGCAACGGAGCTCATTTGCTATCGATATTATTCTTTCTCAACTCTCTCTCTCTCTCTCTCTCTCTCTCTCTCTCTCTATATATATATATATATAAAGTTTTAGGTATAGACCTAACTAAGATTTTTAGCTAGTTCCATTCAACTTTATTATATTGATATATCCTTATCTAAACTTAGCAATTTACTTATAAAGAACCAATTAATCCCAACTTTTAATTGGAAAGATACTATAAATTAGCGTTTAGGTTTTGTGTTTATCAATTTGGTTTGGCTTCTAAAATTGCTTTTATTTTCTAACAAAAAATTAATGCTAGAAACTTTTCAGTGGTCGGAAGCTGAAGTAAGCATCAAAAAAGACCCTATATCAAATGCTTAACATGATGCTTTTTATGCACCGTGATCTCTAATTAAAATTGCAAGTATATTTAATAAAAGTTATTACTACTTTTCGGAATAATTTAACTCAAGTGATACTTCCACACAAGGACAGGCTATTAGCCTGCAGTCCTAGTGGGGAATCACTTTTACTAGTTAGGTATTGGATTTGGTTTAAAGTATATGATCATAGTGGCCTATGATTGTCACAATAAATTAAAGGAGATCAATAATTAATTTCATTCCATCCTAATCAAACAAAATATATAATGAAACTAGTGGTTTACATGTGGGGGGCACCAAAAAATTTGGCGTGTGTGCTTAAAGTTGAGGCATGTAAAAGATTACAAATTAAGGTGTACCAAATCCTTGCTTTTGGATTCATGCAACACAAGATTTATCTCCTTAGCTCATTTGGCTTTAAAGCAAAGCTATTATTATTCCATAACACCAGGGCATTATTTGTGGAGGTGTACTTTGTTGTCCTATTTAATAATCAATGGAATTATTTATTGCCACTTTAGAATAAAAGAGGAGATAGCACAAAGGACCACTTCAAATTTTACTAGTTTTGCCAAATTAATTAAACTATATAGATAACATATATATATATATATATATATATATATATATATATATAGAAGTATGATATATTTTTGATCAAGATGTTAATTTTGACCATGTTTATTGATTTTTTTATTTTTATTTTTTCATTCTTTTGAGTATCATGATGAAACATTCATAGGTCGCATGAACAGGTGGCATCCTCTCAATCCAGGAGTTAATAATTAATGTGACAATGTGATTGCAACTTCATTTGATGAATTTATATGTTGTATATTTATTCTTCAACTATGTTGAGTATAAAATTTTAAAATACAGCTTCCTAATAGCTTAATCTTTTAGAGAAAGTGGTTGTTTTACAATATTATTTCACATGGTATCAGAGTAGGAGATTTTGGGTTCGTATGCTACTAGGCTCCACATTTTTGGGGTTAAAAAAATTCTCAAGCTCAGACATGAAGAAGAGTGTTAAATATAAAATATTGCAATATTATTCTCTAACTTCTTGAAGCTTTTAGGAAAAAGGCAAATGTTTTGCATTATTATTTCATATATAAGATACTATTTGCACATATGTGAAGCTATCTTAGCACTAATAACCCTCCAAATTCAATTGGGTCATAACTGAAAGGGCTCCTACAATGGTTATATTAATTGATTGAAAATGACCTAGTAATTGAACTCCAATTATCAAATCAATACACATACATTTATAAATGCCCCAAAAAAAATCAAAACCTTTGATTTTTCTCACAAAACATGCCTCCTCAAGCTTGCCAAAGGTTAAACAAAAATTAAAAACTGATGGTCACAAGGGTCAAGGAAAGAGCCCACATTATTAACAAAAATATCTTAGTCATATATAAAGGAGTTGAACTACATATAAAAGATGTTATATATCAACAAGGAACATGTTATATGAAGTATATCATAAAGAATTTTGGAATTTGGAGTATATGCTTCTCCATTTTCATTTGCATCAAATCTCCTTGGCCCATTTTTGGATCTTTCCTTTAATCCAAGCATTTTTAGAATAATTCAAGTCCCATAAACTTAGTGGCTACACAAGACCAAGTGATAAGAAAGATTTTATCAAGCTGAGTTATATATCCAAAGAACTTAGGAGAATAAAATCCATAAATGGGACCACCAAATCATTGATTATCCATGAAATGGGTTGCCACTACATAAATTTCCTTGGTCACACTTCCTTTCTCTCTTTTCTTATTACTATTTTTTAGTTTGAAAAGATTTTCTTGGTCACACCAACCACGTACGTAGTTATTTATACAAAATGATTTATACAAGAATAATTCTTAATGTATTTCTAAAGTACAAATAAAACTCCGCTAATAAAAACAGTGATGGTAACATGCATAACTATATATAATGCAATGATATTGGATGATCATCTCATTCATATGTTTCTACACGAATCAATTCGAAAATCATCCCTGAAGTTATCAATTGGACACTTAACTAGATGTCCCATAATTATTATTATTATTTTTTAAAGAGGTTATTGTTTCCTTTTGATTGAACATAGTAAACTGCTTTTATATTTTTTACAACAATGGGGGAATGGGGATACGTGACAAAATACTAGTGCGGATATTTTGTAAACACCACAAACGTGCTTATCAAAGTGGATACAAATTAAGATGGTCCCAAAAAATGTCCTTGTATTTGATGGGATGATTTGAAAGATGCGTGTTTTTGGCGAATTAGAGAGAGATTTGAAACTGCACATCAAATCTTAGATGCGTGCCAGTCACGATTACTTGGCGGTCGATGCGGCGGAGCAATCTCCGATTAAGTCATGTGAGATAGCCAAAAAATGCAGGGAAGGATACAGTAATTTCATGTGAAAAAAATGACATTAAAAAGAAAATTTTGTTCTAAGATTTTTCTGTGATGTGGAAATTTTTGATTGTATGTTACTATTCTGTTTTCTCAAGGTAATGAGGTCAGGGAAACAGTTATGCTGAAAGAAAAGTGAATTATTCCTATATTCATTTAATCTTGAAAAAATATGTTACCAAAACAAAATAATAGTTTGCGCCGTATTTGTATTGAAGTAAATAGCTCTCTTATGAGAGCTGATTTAGATGGAAAAAGCTTTTAGCGGAGAGCTCCTCACTAAAGCCTCCCTAAGGAGTCTTCGGTTCGCTGTCAGATATCCTCGCTGCCACATATCCTTCTATTTTTATTTTTATTTTTATTTTTATTTATTTTTTTTTTAGAGAGATAGGTAGCACGCTACCCGCTTCGTTCATTTTATTTTAGAAATAAACTAAACTGGAAATGTGAATAAATTAGGATTCAAACTTGGGTCTCAGGTACCAACCACCAAACCTTTTGCCACTTGCTCTAGAAATGGTAAGCTTACTCTAGGGACGGTCGGTTCTATTTTAAAATTAAGATCCTCCCTTGGAGGAGCTTAAAGTTTTTTTTTTTTTGGCAGCTTTATTATTGAAGACGGGTCATCGTGAGCGAGCTCTCCACTGAATTTTCATCCAATTTAGATATTAAAAAAATAAATTTTTTTAACTTCGCTCACTATTTCTTCGCTCACTATTTACTCACTGAATTTTATCATGTTCAACCAATTCAATCTGAGGCTTGCCAAAAATGAATTTGTTTTATCTTAGGCTATATGAACTTTCTAAGAGTCAAATTTCATAATTTTCAACATCAGTTTCTTAATACTCTTGTAGTATCAAGTTCACTTTATACTAACAATTAAAAATAGTTAATTTTGAGACCACACAAATATTATAGAGGAATCTATAAAGCCGAAATAATTTAGATTTTTAAGTTTGGCGGTGCCCATCGTCAGATCAATAAATAAGCTAAGCTTAAACTATAGCACAACATAATCTTTTAGTACGGAAATATCAACTCTAAGCAGGGAGTGCCTGCCAAATTATAAGAAAGGTTTAGCAAGATCCTATAAAGAAGCTGTAAAGCGTACGAGCCACCTCAAAGATATGACACAAAAAATGTGAAAAAAAAAACCAAAAGCTTTTCGGTGGAGCTCGTAGGTAACAGAATTTCACATGATACTAACTTACACTGATCAATAATAATGATGGACGGACTTGAGAAAACTTTTCTCGTCCTGAAACCAACAACGCCCACAAATTAAAAAAAAAAAAAAAAAAAAAAAAATCAAATCTCTAATCACAAAGTGACATGCTATATAGCTACAGTTTTTCCTTTCTGAACGAGCAAGTGATTCCACACACGAATTTGAAAAGAGGCGAGCACACAACTTGTGAGGCACAATCATTTATTCAAAGAAATAAGAGACAAAAGGATATATAAGAATATCACATCTCAACAAGAAAAAGGAACCAAAAAAAAGAAAGAAAAAAGGCATGATCCGATAACCTAATACATTTCCTGCATCGAACAAGCTCGAAACTTTAACTTGATCAATCTACGCAGGTTGTGTATTTACTCCAACCAAACACGACGAATCATTGAAAAGTTCCCCGTGACGATTGAGACGTTCCGAGTAGCAGTATCTGTTCCTGGTTCACAGAGCTTCAAGTCATACTATCAATTCCTAACTGATTCTTACATATTTACTTGTATCACACCCCAATTTAATATCACAAATAAACAGGCCTGAGACGGAAAAACATTAAAAAGAAAAAAAAAAATTGTAGTTTATCAGCCATTTACAATGTTACATGCCCATCCCTCACATAGTTGACATAAAAATGGACCTACATGCGGAATCTAGCTAGTCTCAAGGGTTCTATGCAAACTTTTCATCCAGACAAAATTATTTAGCTAACCTTTATGGGCTCATATTTTTCACCCATAGATCCGCCTTTCTGTTTTTGGTACTGAATATATCGCAGCGTGCTGGCGAAAAAAGCATCCGCAGATGGATCGGACGTTGCACTCTCACCCTGCATCTCGGTCACGATCAACTCGATCAACCCTTGAATCACAGAACTTGTGATCTGAGGGTTTCCTTTCTCGAAGAAGTATAGGTACCTGAAAAGGCAAATATATGTTGACTTCCAAATTAGAATGCTAATCTGACTTGAAGAAAGAAGTATAAAATTTGATTCAATAATATCTAATACTTGTTCAGTATTTCGATGAACAATGTGACAGATCCGCTGCCGCCTCTTGTAGCGCTTGCCATCTGTTGAACGGCATTTGCTATCCTCAAGGCACGCTTTAGGCAGAGGAGGACCCTGGAACAAGGAGTTAAATCAGTTGTAGCGCAAAGAGATGAGTTTATCATTTTTATTTTGAGATTTTACATATGTAACCCTGCAATAGTACTCTCATCTTAAGTTGGGGAGTCATCCAATTCATGTGGACAAGTTGGTTTTGGTTTTGCATTAGCATAAAATTCTTCAATAAGAGGTTTTTTTTTTTTATAGGTATAAGGACACTTATGTGCGAAACTAACAATGTACTAAATAGCCGCCATGGCGGATTTCAATGTTTGCCGCAAAGCTTTTTGCATAGCGCCTCTGTGTAGCATTTTGGCACAAAGCGGCTGCCATGGTTAAAAGGTGGCCACTTTGTGCTAATGGGTTGAAAATGCATTTTCTAAATGGGTTTTAAAAGCCCAACCCAATAACAGTTTCTAAATGAGTTTTCAAAAAGCGTTGAACACCTCTGAAGATTAAATAATGAACCCTAGCAACGACCACCTCTTCTTCTTTGCTGAGTACATATTTATATTTTTACTCATTTAATTAGTGTTTTGATGCAATGTCGAACTTACGTTTTTGTGATCTTTGTTATGCTACAACCTTTTATTGTTGTTATTTTAAACCTTATGTTTCCTTATTTTATATTAATCTACTTGATTGAGTGGTAAATTAGTAATAAATTAGTAATATATAGTTTCAAAACCTCTACGTGCCCGCCGCGTGCTATTTAGAACATTGGAAACTAAGAAAATTTAGTTTCTGAAGAGCATAAATGAAAACAAAGCTTTTTGAGCCATTTGTATAAAACTAAAACCGCTTTCAGATGTACAACAACCGTCTACACTATTTGGCATAGTTTCAAGAAGTGAAGCAAAAACAAAGAAAACGATGAATTGATGCTTCACTTGATTTCAGTAAATGCATGCACAGTAATTAGAATAAGTAGAAATAAGTAATACTATTTGGGAAATTCAAACTTTGGTTATAGTATTGCAGTAAGTCGATGGAATGAAATTAGTGTGGTTTGTGTAAGGTTAAAACTAGAGCTCATGGATGCAAGAGAAAAGAGTAACAAGCAACATGGTTGCCACAGTAATGCACGAATAGAGGCATGCAGGAATGAAAAGGAGATCTGAAGTTTCACCTTTCGCCATCCTTTATTCCATCCTGATCATCAACCCAGAAGAGATGCGAACATGCATAAACAGCTCTACATTGATCAGGTTTCTTTAGAAGTTTCGCGGAGTACTGACCAGAGAAAGGGGGAAAAAACATATCTCATAAGAATGATGGATGTAGACATGTAGTACAGTTAATGTATATAACGAATAACCATTATAACCAAGTCCCATTTATCTGCAGGTTCTAGGGATCTATCGTGATTAAAGTTTAATGAAAAGGGGAGACACTGTACCCCTGTGGTCTTGTGTGTTAAGGTATCTCTATTCTCAACCCCAAAGACATTCACCCTCTGCAGAGTTCCTATGATTAAGTGTATTGCTGTCACTTGTGCTTTTGAATCCTGCTCAAAAAGAATATTACATTTAATTACATTATTGCTTAAAAAAGCATTAAAAGAACATACATGTTATGGATTCCTAATTACTTACTGCAATTTCCTCTTCATATAGTATAAAGGCTTGAGTGAAAAATTCATATGCAACAGGTTCAAGATCACAATCATTGGCAGCCTGAAGCAGATCGGCATGTTACACAAAATGAAGGAAAATGGAGAACCTGAAAGGACCAAGATCAAACAAAATTCACTCACCTCCGCACATTGCAAGAATAACCTCAGTGCAAGTTCTGGAGAAGGAATGGTTGACAATGCCTCAATAGTCTGCACCAGAGTTCTGCATTTATAAGTATGGAAAAGAAAAAGGCAAAACGACATTCATCCATATCAATATCTATGCACATCCATATGCATGCCTTGTCTATCTATTTATTTATCTATGCATTCCTCCATCCATCTATGTGTGCATAATGTGAATATAAATATCTATCTATCTATCTATCTATCTATATATATATATATATGTATATGTATGCGTATATATGTGTGTATATATATACTCTCTCACACACACACCTACATAATTATGTATTGGAGCACAACAAAGGGTGACATTCGTTTTTTTTACTTTTTCCTTCTTTCTAGGGTGAACATTGCGGATGAAAAGATAATAATCATATAAATGATCCCTTTCCATGTTCCAGTAGTTTGATATACAAGACACTTATCTACCAAGAGGAGCTTCACTCTTTATCTCAAGATTTTTCGTGAAAAAAACCAGATAATGCAGTCTTCCAAAACAAGCTATACGTATTACATCTGTTGATCTAAACTTCAATGAGGTACTGAGAAGAATTTCACAAGGACAACCTGATGTAGAATTTGAAATATTCTCTTAGGCGTTGCTGGGACTTCTTCGCCAACCAAATCTCCATCCTGACCTTGTAAACGTCTAACCAACTGCAGACAAAGAGAGTAGGCCCGTCACTGCTGAAGGTATACATTATTTTAATACTCTTTTTAATATGCCAGCACAGAATATAAGCTAATTAGAAACAATTATACTTCACACAATTTATGACATACATGACACATTTCCTTGGTAGACATGAACGAACTTGCTTCAGGCCCAAAGTAAAACAGGGAGTATACTTGCGTTTGGAATCAAAAAACAAACTTTAAGACAATTTCCAGTTGTAATTATCAAGCATTGTGGAAAATGAAGCACAAATCAAAGCATGCTACAGGAATTATACCACACTGACAGTAGCGTACTTCATGAATTTGTGATTTGTCTTACTAGCCTAAATTAGGAACTGCTTTCTTCACTTAGCCTAGCCCCTTGATGTCCTGTCCTGCTTATGTTCTTTTGACCACCTTTAGTTGGATAAAACCTATCACCATGTTAGTAAGCCTACAGCAGTGGTTAATCAATATCACTTTATGAATTTTATCTTATTCTAGATATGCTAAATGCCGCCTTAATAATCCCATAAACAGGCAGCTTCATACTTGGAAAAAAATAACTTGCATTTGCACAATGACCCTTTATGCAGAAACTGCTAGAGTGACATCGGTACAAATATTCATAATATGCTGCTCTACCATTAGACACTTTAGTATATAGTACTGGTTCAATTGGAATCATATGATTTTTCTAAAATTGATCAGTGAACAACAGGTGAAATCACAAATTACAGGACATATCTACAACACAGCTATGTGCCTATGAGCATAAAAAATACAATGGAAAATAAAAAGTAATCGGTCATATTCATTTGTTTTCCATGTGATTCTGCCTCAAATAGAGTCCCACAAAGGTACACAGATGACCATCAAAAAATAAAATCTACCTTTCATCCAGAATCTTCCTAAATGTTCAGACAAAACCATAAATTGGTCCTTGGTTGAATAAACTACTCCTGAGAGATAAGACAGACAACTGGACCAACTAACCAACTTGATACATTTTCAGAAGGCCTCTCTCTCAAGTAGAATTGTCTTCAGCAACAATTAATTACTTCCACAGTCCACATATGGGAAGTAAGATGACAACGACAATGGATCCAATAAGTACGAAAATACTGAACACTTTGTTGAATCATTGAGTAGTACAACAATGTAAACTGATCATAATAAACATAACTGAAAGACAAACCTTAAGTGCAGAAAAGACCAAGGAAGGCACAGTGAAAGGTAGACGCTTAGGACCTCCAAGAAGAATATGCTTCTGAACAGTGCATATAATCTGAAATTTTTTATCAAATGGTAGAAATTATTAAACATATTGGTTTTAGGAATAGGCACCATACATCAAAATTAACAACCAGAAAATCACAGAGAAAGTAACTAACTATGCACTAAAGTAGGTTAATACGAAATGCCTCAAAATCGCTATGAAATATTTTGTGAAATATGATGTGCCATAAAAGAAAAGCAAACAAGGAACATTTATGGCAATATAGCTACTGAAATTCCAGCAATATGCAGTGCAAGTTTGATACTTGAAGAAAAAAATTGTCAGTCAGGACCTCTTTGGTTGTCAGTGATTTTCTATGCTGACCTTAAAACTAGTTAATAATAAAAAAACAGAAAACTAAAGGCGATAATGAACAAAAACCAAAGCCCATCATACCCAACACATATGGATAAAAATCTAATCTTTTGTTCATTCCCAAAAACAAGCTTATAAGTGACCATCTGCAAGCATATCCAAATTAAAAGAAATTCTTTGGCAGGTTACAACACAAAGCCTTGGGCCCTTAGCTCAAGAAGAATGTGGTGAAGTGGTGAAAATGAATGAGCTACCGATGCTCTAACAGCATCAGTAACCATGAAATCAGCATAAAGTGCACAAATGAATTACGTTTCAGTGACTTCAGTTACCTTCAACATCTCATCCGGGTCATCATTATACAGCATATGAATGAGACGAGCAACTGAGTTTTGTTCCTCCTTGAAATCTTCTTCATCAAGCTGGAAGGAGATTTATCAGTTTTGCTGTGTAACTAGGAATTAAGTATATAACAAACAGTAACTTGAGATGATAGATAAAGCAGGTAATAAATGGGGGGTTAACATTTATGAGGCAGAATTTATAGGTCACTTGAGGCTGCAAGAAATAAAAAAAATGCTATTGCAAGCCAAAATGTCCCGCAAGGGCTATATTGCCAATACTCACCTCATCATCTCGAGTCCCATCCATATCCTTTATAAGCCCTTTTATCAATTCAAACAAAGCCTCAACCTAAAGGTAACAACATTTCTTGTCATAAGGAAAGGAAGAGTTTCTGCAAACACTGAAAATGATAGGAAAATGATAATACTCTGTCAGCAGTTTCTATGCAGGTAGTGTTCTTCATGATGCTTTGGATGATAACCACTGCCATTACTTTGTTTGTCTCATTATCTAAGTGATCCATAACACGAGGATAGTTTGAGAGCTTTAATGCAGTGACAATATCCTTGTACTTCTCCAATGGAGCACTCAAGAGTGCAACAATTTGCTTAGTGGCCCTGCTATCCTCTAGTTTTGCCTTACTGGAAAGTTTCTTGACACATGCACCCTGTGGAATATTAGGCATGAAAAGAAGAAATAACCTAAGCAAGAGAGACATTTCAATCAAACCAGCTTGTACACTGGTCATCCATCAGATGTGAAACATGGAACCCTAAAATAAGAGATTGCAATACTTGTGTATGAAAATTGAACTTTTTGAGAAAAAAAACACGGCTTCTTATAGGTGTTACAACATATAAACTTAACGCTCAAGAGAAGAGGCAATACCAGCACTTGATCCACATAATCAAGCCGATCAGGATGCACACGGAGAGTGAAAGTTAGAAGGGATACATATAGAGTTATTGCGCCAACGACTGGCATGTCAACCTGTGCTTCTATCACCTGTCAAAAAAGTTAAAATCAATAAAGTAACTTACTGAATATCTGAAAGAAATGATGGCCAAATGGTACTACTAGTGTCCCCTACATTGCACTCTCTTTGGTCTCAGTTAGGTATAACTGTATGAATGATCTGTAACTTGTAAAACACTCCATTTAACTGCATACAGTGACAGTGGCATGACATACATTGAAATGAATCAAACTGAGGCCTTCACATACCAGCCAGTATGTACTGTCCTGTCATCATGATAAGCTGCTGAATTGGAATGACACTCAAAACCAAGGATTTAAGTGCTCATCGGCACGAGTCGTATCCACCGTACCGTATCGTGCTAGCAAAAGATCGGTACGATACAGCTCTCGTGCCGATAACACAGCTCAAAACCTTCTAGTCTTTAAATTAGTAAGAAAGTTTCTCAATAAAAGTTCAAAATATTTGATAAAAATATATAATAAATAGTTGGAGTATTTTGTTGCTAAAGAAAATAAATAGTTCATGCCATTATGTGTCGGCACGCTTGTATTTTTTGTGACCGGCATCCATCGGCACAGACAGGCACATATGGTGCTGTACCATGCCAGCAAGTTTCCGGCACGACCCCGTGCTACGGGACTTAAATCCTTGCTCAAAACTATGACAGGCATATGCATCAATATTCCAGGTGTGTCCAAACCAGGTCTGATAGTTGTTGGATACTTAATGGATACATGTCAGCTACTTCTTGCGAGTTTAAGAATTTTGTAAATAGATTAGAAAATATATGATTCGAAACCAACAATATGGTGGCCAGAAGCAACTTTGTCTAGTAGAAATATAGCTGAAAAGGAGGAGGCCGCACTAATACTGAAAAAAGGGAGCCACAACCAATCTTGAAAAGAATTAATATATAACAGCTAAGAATTGAGTATGTTTAGACTTTACGGTCTAAAAAATGATCAATCCAACTATGGATCAAACTCTAGTGACCTGAATAAATCACATAAGAATCTGAAAACCCTAAAAGAGTCCAGAAAACCCCTAATCAGAAATGACAATCCTCCCACGAAAAAGGGAAATAAATCATTTTCTACAAAATAAAATCATAGGATAAATTCAGTTTGCATCAGATTGAAGGCAGTATATATATTTTAAGAGCAGAAAAATTGTCAACAAAAGACAAGGCACACAAGATCATGATACCATTTACCTTTCCTATGGCACTACTTAATTTTGCAAAAGCTTCAACTTGCAAGAACTCTGGAAGTACCTGCAGATCATCTATATAAGAAAATATCCCAAGCTTTGGTTCAGGGAATTTGCATGACAAAAATACTCACTTCTGCACTTGAAGCTGCATAATTTGACAGTCTCTCCATAAGCTGTGATAACACTGTTTTGGTATCGACAGTTGGCTACATTAAAATAAAATATAGCTTAAAGTTCCTGTGCATCACATGAGATAACTTCCTGCACAAAAATATCCCCTAAAGATAATTTAGGGTTAAAAAAAAAAATCTTACCTGAAGCTGGGGAAATGCACTTAATAATGTTTCAAGAGTCTGCAAATGGTACTCATCCGGAAAGACTTGGATTAGGCAATCCATCAAGTAATATTGGGCCAGTTCATCCTTACAATTAACAACCTGCCAAAGAAGTGCTCTACTGAGATTCATTGTATGAATGTGCATGTAACATTACATAATTGCAAAGATCATTATAAGACTCTAACCTGTTCCAACACCCTAGGAAGAACAGTTTCTTTGTACATCTCAAGGTCAACACCTTCTATCTGACTTAGAACATGAAGATTCTTACCCACCTAAGAAAATTACCACAAGAAAAAATTTCATAAAGTTGTGAACAAGCTAATTTATATAGGTTGATTAGATTTGTTTGCCTGAAAATAATGATATTACAAGATCACGAAGTTCGCTCCTTTCCTTTTCCCTCTTCTCCTTCTCCCGAACAGGTCCCTGCAGACCAGACGGTTTTTTAAAGTCACAACTCACCATATTCTAACAGAAAAAGTATAAATAATTCAAAATCACTAAAATAAACTGCACAACCACTTAGATGGTTATGGTACAGAAACACGCCAAGTCTATAACATGCCCGTATTATGGTACTATACATGCAAAATATATAATAGGATTGATAAACTTAACACTATAGCCAACCTGATGCTGCATTCTGACCCAGAGTTTATTCATTTCTATAAAATTTTGGAGAACAAATTCAACAGCATCATTAACAGTGTCACCGTCCCTGCGAATTTGATAAAGTGAATGAAATGAGACAAAATCTGAAATAACATGCATTAAGGTAACTAGGTTATCATTGGATCTCTTATAACAGGTCAGAGTAATCTTGACAATCTATTTTATCACATTAATATTCACATATATATATAAGCAACATTAAGTTCCTCTTGATCTCAAACAAGGTCCCTAGAATTTGAAATTGGAAAAAATAAAAATTAGAACCCCTGATTTTACATCCAGTGGAAGACATGATCATTTCAACCAAATATTCCTTTGTCTTTTTTGGAACTCAAAACTGGCAAACATACCTAATTTATAAGCAAGAAGACCATATAAGATGAAAAGTGCATGGTTTGCATAAAGTAATATTAACAGGGAAAATTTGTGTTCTTAATGTAAAGGTACGTATTTGCTGATAAAAATAACTTGAGGCAATGCTAGCATGATTTTAGAATTGATTCATATCAAACTTACAAGAGTTTTAAAAAGTTTACGACTCCTGTCAATGCAGGGTATGCAGTAAGCAACTAAGCATGGTGTATGTAGCTTTGGTCTTTACTACAGAAGAGACTGTTTCCAGGGCCCAGACTCATGTAACCTGAATCATTAGATAAACCCTAAATTGACCTGTGGTAATGCTGTTAATAACTATATTACTCATATAAAAAATGATCATGTCAAAATGCAAAATATCAGCATCATGGACATTCATGGGTAAACAAATACTGCAGTTCCAAATGAAAAAATAGTTCTTCTACAGTGCATCCTAAAGTCCTGTTTTCCTAGATTTTGGACTGAACTTAGCCATTTTGGATGTTTTCTCCAGGATTTTAAAAAACAACCTGAATCTACTGCATCAAGTATAGTGCTCAAGTTCTGCTAGGAATTTCAGACCTTGATTTTGATGCACAGAAACAATTATCTGGAATAAGTTGTGTTCGGTGAACAGCATGGACTCAAGAGTTGGATCACTTACTATCCAGAAGAATGGGAAAAAGAGAACATCTCTCTTTGGGTAAAGGGAAAGGGTGAGGAAGGAAAATTTAGTTAGTAAATGAATTTAAATATAAATAGCCACTCCACATTAAGGGAAACGATGTTGCCTTTGGCTTAGGTGTGCATACTTGTACATCAATGATGTATATGAACAGCAAACACTCATGATTAATAGTGTGATCCACAAGACGATATTGTCAAGTATTAACATCTGACAAGATAGATATCCAAACATACAGAAACTAAAATAAAATAGAAGCACGAAGAGATGAATGAATGCTGCTCTGTATACAACTACTCTGTTAGATGCAAAAAAACAGATGGACATGTATGTCAAATTGAGTATATGTACACTAGGCAGTTATGCTCAGAATTAACCTGTCATGGGCCATGTAAACCAACAACCAAGCTATCTTTACTTTGCTATTACTCTTAGACCAAAGTCAAGTTGCAAAATAAGGGCCCCAAATTCTTGAAGAGAAATGTTATAGAATGAACAGCAATAAGTATTGACTAGCCTAGGCGGCTACAACCGTTTCAACAAAAGTATAGTGAAGAAAATCATAATCAAGTCCTAGTACTGTGCGACAACAAAGATCAAGTTGTGCTTTTAATGTAAAGGAAACATATGAAACAAATAGAGAAAAAGCATTTTATTCACATCACATTCTGCATGAATCATATGTATAATACATGCATACATACAAACATTGCTGATGAAAAATGCAACCATTTGGATTTTATAGATATCATAAATGCTCCTTACCCTTCATACTCAGAACCAATATCTGGCAGCTTGTCCCTGCTAATTTGACAGAGGTAACTCCTCAAGAAAAGCCCACGAAGTGGATGCTGAATTCCGCGGCACATTTCTACAAGATCTTTAAGAACATCCTTGGCAGGGGCCTCTTTTGATTTTATATATACAGAACCCACTGTGCAGAGGAGATACCTGATAAATAAAACTATTGAACTTCACATAGAGAATTTTAAGTAGAACCTGACTTGCATGACAAACCTCTTTTGATCTTTTATATACACACTCCAACAGCCACACATGCACATGCACAGAAGGAAGATGTGCACATATGCACAAAACACATGCAGATGCACAGACATGCAAATGTGCATGCATAAGGAGGGATACTTGTGCTGAAATGCGTGTGCAAGCATGCCAGTGCATGTGATATGTGTATCTAGTGATATGGACGCATTAACAGGGAAAGGTTAAAGTCTCATAGATAAAATGAAACAAAAAAGAACCAAGACTCACAAATTAGGAACTAAGTGAAAAAACAAGCCCAACAATGTTGTTTTTAGCATTTTCAAATAGTAAAATTCAAAATCTTTGTAATTCTCTATATTACTACTTCAAAACCTATTGTAAACATGGTATCAAGCTATATCATTTTAATTATATCTTTCCATCCTTCCACAACCTTACTGGGGACTCTAACTACCATATACAAAGCACCTTATGCTATATATACAAAACTTTCAATCTAATAAATAACTTGTGAATTCATAACTACCGGGCCAGTTGTAACACTACTAACATAGGCTTCAGCCAATGGTGAGTTTAAGTTAGTTTGCACATTGGCAAATGCCTACAAAGAGAAACAACATTGATATAGTACACAATTAATTCATCAATCAAACGGGAGGTTGGATCACAAACTTGGAGAATTCCAAGAATCGATACGAAAAGGGAGCAGCTGCCGCTGCGATCAAACTTACAGCCTGGGCAAGACATTCCCTGCATGCTGCACGAGCTCGTAGAGAGCGATGACGGAGCAGCTGCCGCGCGCGGTCTCGTCCCTGAAGAACATCTCCAGCTTCCTCAGCTCATCAAATGCCCGCATATCTAAACACACAATTCAACACGAATGAGACCCGAAAACACACTAGACGACCACCGCGATCGAAAGAATCATGATAGCTAGATCGATCGCGTACACATCTCGTAGTACTTGTGGGGCGAGAGCCGGGAGGTGCGGAGCTCCGAGAGCATCTGCGCGGAGAACTTGAGGGCGTCCTTCAGATTGTTCGAATCCTACGAGGAAGGAGAATGAGATCATGAAGAAGAATCAGAAGAGGGAGCTGCTAGGCTTAGGGTTAGGGTTAGGGTTAGGGTTGGGGGGGTTGGGTACGAGGGCGCGGTGCATGTAGAAGGCGTTGTGTTGGAGCCCAGCGATGCCCTCGGCGAGCCATTTCTCCTCATCCTCCGCACCCACCTCCGGCAACATCTCCGCCGCCGATCCTTCCTCCGCCGCCGCCGCCTCCGCCGCCGCCGCCGCCTCCGCCGCCGCCGCGGCGCTTGATCTCGGATCCCTCGAACTGGCCCTCGGATCTCGGATCGACGACCCTCTTCTTGGATCGAGGAGGTGTAGGAGGCGATTAAAAATTTCTTCTTTTTTTTTTTTTTGAATTCTTCTTTTTCCTTATTTGGGGGTGTGCTTCGGTTTGTTTGTGGATGCTGAGCTGGAGAAGGGGGAATGAATGCGTTAGAATTCTATGAGCCGGGTCTACCACGTCATCCGTGGTATGAAGCGGTTTACCGGTTTCCTCTCTCGGTTGACGGGTCAGTAATTTGACCTAATGCCAACGGAGTTTAGGTACATTATTATTTTTTTCCTTTTTCTTTTTTCTTTTTTTTTTAATAAAAAAAGCTTAGATTAGATGTCATTAGTTTAGGGGGCTTTTTTTACAAATAGCCCCCTGACAAATTTTATTTACAAAACTAGTCCTGTGTAAAATTTATTTGCAAAAATGGCCCTGGCCCTGCCACGCCAGCGCCACGTCAGCGCCACGCGGGCAGGGCCTGGGCCTGGTATTCAAGTTAAACACGGTGATTGGTTCACCGTGTTTAGAGACGGTGAACCAATCACCGTGTTCAGTGTGTTCTCCACCGCCCGGGGGTTTAGGATTGCATAAGACACGGTGATTCGTTCACCGTGTCTAAACACGGTGAACTGTTCACCGCGTTTAAACACGGTGAACCATTTACCGTGTCCTTCACTTCCATTTTTGGCCAAACACGGCCTGGCTACTTGTATTGGACACGGACTTAACCATTTTCGGGGTTGCTGAATACATTTGTATTGGACACGGTGAATGGCCAGTCACCGTGTCCAGAGAACACGGTGAATGGATCACCGTGTCCAATAGATTTTTATTGGACACGGTGAATGGATCACCGTGTCCATTACATTTGTATTGGACACGGTGAATGGATCACCGTGTCCAATAGATTTTTATTGGACACGGTGAATGGATCACCGTGTCCATTACATTTGTATTGGACACGGTGAATGGATCACCGTGTCCATTACATTTGTATTGGACACGGTGAATGGATCACCGTGTCCAATACGACTACCAGCCCACTAGTACTTTGCCGCAGAAAAATCAATTACAAGATTCAATGCAAGAATACGATACAGATACATGTTGAAGAAAAGTGAATTACAAGATTCAATACAAGAATACAATAAAGATACCTATCAATACACATCACAACATCACAAAAGTAATACACATCACAACATCACAAAATTAATACACATTATAACATCACAACCAATAGAATCTCAATAATATAATCAATACCAAATAATCAAAACAGAATATACAAAATAAATGCAAGTTATACAATAATATTGTTTGAAGTGAAAATTTTTTTTTTTTTTCTAATCATAATCGAAACTGATTAGATTCAGACTCAAACAATTTTGATAGGTCTCATGTTGACTAGAAAATTTTGGGGCCAATAATTACAATTTAAAATCCACAATAGGCCCATTCATAAATGTGAGTTGGTGGGCCTCATAAAAGCCCAAACAAATAAAAGAAAACCGGGGGGGGGGGCCTTATTCCAGCCCATTAAATATTATCATTTGGGCCCAATAAATTAAAGCGGGCCTGATCAACGACGGCCCACATCCACATTATATAAAANTTTGGGCCCAATAAATTAAAGCGGGCCTGATCAACGACGGCCCACATCCACATTATATAAAATATCTGTTCGAAATTCGATTTCAAATCACAACCTATTCAAAATTCGATTTCGAATTTCGAACTCCCAACCAATTCCCAAAACATCATCCAATAACCGATTCAAAATTCGATTTCGAATTTTGAATACCTAACCATCTCATAACCCATTTGAAATTCGAATTCGAATTTCGAATTCCCTAACCAATTCCCAAAACATCCTCCAACAACTTATTCAAAATTCGATTTCGAATTTTGAATTCACTAACCAATTCCCAAAATATCATCCAACAACCCATTCGATTTCGAATTTTGAATTACCTAACCAATTCCCAAAACATCATCCAACAACCCATTCAAAATTCGATTTCGAATTTTGAATTCCCTAACCAATTCCCAAAATATCATCCAACAACCCATTCAAAATTCGATTTCGAATTTTGAATTCCCTAATCAATTCCCAAAACATCATCCAATAACCCATTCAAAATTCGATTTCGAATTTTGAATTCCCTAACCAATTCCCAAAATATCATCCAACAACCCATTCAAAATTCGATTTTGAATTTTGAATTCCCTAACCAATTCCCAAAACATCATCCATTCAAAATTCGATTTCGAATTTTGAATTCCCTAACCAATTCCCAAAATATCATCAAACAACCCATTCAAAATTCGATTTCGAATTTTGAATTACCTAACCAATTCCCAAAATATCATCCAACAACACATTCAAAATTCGATTTCGAATTTCGAATTCCCTAACCAACTCCCAAAATATCTTCCAACTATCCAACAACTCATTCGATTTCGAATTCGAATTTTGAATTCCCAACCACTCCCCAAATATCCTCCAACCATCCAACAAATAATTCAAAATTCGAATTTCGAATTTTGAATTCTTAACTAACTCCTCCCCTCCCATTATAAATACGGGAACCGAAATCAAATTCAAGGAATTTTTTTTTACGGAGACGATACGATAGACAAAGAACAAAAAAAGATAGATAGATTGCTACACTCGTTTCGACATACAAAAAAAAAAAAGAAAAAGGAGATATCGCCGAGCCGCGGAAAGGAGGAGGATCGCCGAGCCGCGGAAAGGAGGAGAGATCATTGAGCCGCTTCATCGAATCCATCAGCAGGTAGTAAAAAAGAAAGATAAAAAAAAGAAAGAAAGTAAAACTAATAATAAAACAAAAAAAGATCTCTTTTCTTTCCCCTCTTTTTTTTTTCTTTTGTCCGACGATCGTAGCCATCTATATCATCTAGATAGCTTCGGTGGGAGAGTGGAAGGGAATCTTTGATTCCCCGTTTCTTCGAACCTCTCAATACCCCATTCGAAGTCGTTGATGATGGAATGGATGATCTACATTGCCGCGACCACCCCAACATCGCCGGTTTGATACTTTCGAAAGAAAAGGGGAGGGGAATCTTTGATTCCTCGTTTCTTCGGACCCTTCAACATTTCTTCGAAAATGTCAAATCAAATCCGATGGCCGAATAGATCCACGCCACCGTCATCAACTTCACTGACGACATCAACGACATCGCCGGTTTGATACTTTCGAAAGAAAAGGGGAGGGGAATCTTTGATTCCTCGTTTCTTCGGACCCTTCAACATTTCTTCGAAAATGTCAAATCAAATCCGATGGCCGAATAGATCCACGCCACCGTCATCAACTTCACTGACGACATCAACGACATCGCCGGTTTGATACTTTCGAAAGAAAAGGGGAGGGGAATCTTTGATTCCTCGTTTCTTCGGACCCTTCAACATTTCTTCGAAAATGTCAAATCAAATCCGATGGCCGAATAGATCCACGCCACCGTCATCAACTTCACTGACGACATCAACGACATCGCCGGTTTGATACTTTCGAAAGAAAAGGGGAGGGGAATCTTTGATTCCTCGTTTCTTCGGACCCTTCAACATTTCTTCGAAAATGTCAAATCAAATCCGATGGCCGAATAGATCCACGCCACCGTCATCAACTTCACTGACGACATCAACGACATCGCCGGTTTGATACTTTCGAAAGAAAAGGGGAGGGGAATCTTTGATTCCTCGTTTCTTCGGACCCTTCAACATTTCTTCGAAAATGTCAAATCAAATCCGATGGCCGAATAGATCCACGCCACCGTCATCAACTTCACTGACGACATCAACGACATCGCCGGTTTGATACTTTCGAAAGAAAAGGGGAGGGGAATCTTTGATTCCTCGTTTCTTCGGACCCTTCAACATTTCTTCGAAAATGTCAAATCAAATCCGATGGCCGAATAGATCCACGCCACCGTCATCAACTTCACTGACGACATCAACGACATCGCCGGTTTGATACTTTCGAAAGAAAAGGGGAGGGGAATCTTTGATTCCTCGTTTCTTCGGACCCTTCAACATTTCTTCGAAAATGTCAAATCAAATCCGATGGCCGAATAGATCCACGCCACCGTCATCAACTTCACTGACGACATCAACGACATCGCCGGTTTGATACTTTCGAAAGAAAAGGGGAGGGGAATCTTTGATTCCTCGTTTCTTCGGACCCTTCAACATTTCTTCGAAAATGTCAAATCAAATCCGATGGCCGAATAGATCCACGCCACCGTCATCAACTTCACTGACGACATCAACGACATCGCCGGTTTGATACTTTCGAAAGAAAAGGGGAGGGGAATCTTTGATTCCCCGTTTCTTCGGACCCTTCAATATTTATTCGAAAATGTGAAATCAAATCCGACGGCCAAACGAATCTGCACTGCCGTCATCAACTTCATCGACATTATCTACAACACCGATAGTTTGATACTTTCGAAAGAAGAGGGGAGGGGAATATTTGATTCCCCGTTTCTTCGGACCCTTCAACATTTATTCGAAAATGTGAAATCAAATCCGACGGCCAAACGAATCTGCACTGCCGTCATCAACTTCATCGACATTATCTACAACACCGATAGTTTGATACTTTCGAAAGAAGAGGGGAGGGGAATCTTTGATTCCCCGTTTCTTCGGACCCTTCAACATTTCTTCGAAAATGTCAAATCAAATCCGATGGCCGAACAGATCCACGCCACCGTCATCAACTTCGTCGACGTCATCCGCAGCATCGCAAGAAGAGGGGAGGGGAATCTTTGATTCCCCGTTTCTTCGGACCCCAAATCAAAATTAAAATGGGGATATCTTCGGACCCTAAATTGGAATCAAAACGGGGATTTCTTCGGACCCCAAATCAAAATCAAACGGGGATTTCTTCGGACCCCAAATCAAATCAAGATCAAACGGGGATTTCTTCAGACTCCGAATCAAATCAAAATCAAACGGGAAAATCAAATTCGGACCCCAAATCAAGTTGCAAATCCGAATCAAGTTCACATATGAACCCAAACTCAAATCAAACACAAACCCAACCCAAATCAAGTCCACAAATAAAATCCGAACCCATTCCACACATAAAACCAAAACCCGAACACAAATAAAATCCAAACCCATTCCACACATAAAACCAAAACCCAAACCCAAATCAAATCCAAACCCAACCTGAACCAAGTCCACAAATAAGACCAAAACCCGAACCCAAAATCAAACCCAAACCCAAATCCAAATAAACCTAAACCCAAAACCCAAATAAACCCAAACTTGGACCCAAATAAATCCAAACCCAAACCAAGTCCACACATAAAACCAGAACCCAAACTTGGACCCAAATAAATCCAAACCCAAACCAAGTCCACACATAAAAGCATAACCCAAACTCGGACCCAAATAAATCCAAAACCAAACCAAATCCACACATAAAACCAGAACCCAAACTCGAATCCAAATAAACCCAAACCAAACCAAGTCCACATACAAAACCAAATCTTATGGACCAAATCCCATGAACCAAAACCAAGTTCATGGACCAAATCCCATGAACCAAAATCAAACTCATGGACCAAATCTTATGAGCCAAAACCAAGTTCATGGACCAAATCCCATGAACCAAAACCAAACTCATGGACCAAATCCCATGAGCCAAAATCAAACCTCATGGACCAAATCCCATGAGCCAAAACCAAACCTCATAGACAAAATCCCATAAACCATACACCATACATCCAACCTAATACCCATATCCCATGAACCAATACCCAAATCTCATAAACCAATGCCCATATCCCATGAACCAATACCCAAATCTCATAAACCAATACCACCCAAATCTCATAAACCAATACCCATATCTCATGAACCAATTAGACTCTAATACATAGAGTTTAATATCGATTAGGTCTTAACACATATACTTAGGGCCTAATCAACCTCAAATCCAACTGAATTCTAATACATATACTTAGGATTCAATAAACCGAGACGCGATTCAACTCATCCCATCTATGAAGGTCTCCTAATCGAAGGTGCCCCAATTTACAGGGGGTAATTAACAGTAGATGCTTGCATCTATTGGAAGCCATGGACCCGCAAAACCTGATACCCACATACATATAAATACCAATCTGAATCATGAATACTACCCCACGGCCCCGAAAATCCATCGACCGTGCGAGGTGCGTCATTCGTGGTGGCAGACAAATATATAAATATAATATCATGTTCTCCTCCCTCGACCTCCTCGACCACGTCGCCTACCACGTCCGCGACCACGACCAACATCATGCTCATCAAAAGGCTCCAAGATCTCCAACTGGTCTAGATGCTCGATAGCAGCACCCTCAATAACCGGCTCAATCACAGCAGTAGCATGTGCCGGTAGTATGTCTGGCCGTGGAGGAGCTGAAGAGGACCTTCATCTACATAAGGAGGGTTAGTATTTCTTACTTTCCAAGCCGGCCATTCAGGAACACTAGATGATCCTGGACCTTCATCTACATAGGGAGGGTTAGTATTTCTTTCTTCCCAAGCCGGCCATTCATGAACACTAGATGATCCTGGCCCTTCATCTACATAGGGAGGGCTAGTATTTCTTTCTTCCCAAGCCGGCCATTGATGAACACTACATGATGGACCTTCATTTTGATAAAGAGGGATAGTGGTTCTGACTTCCCAATCCGTCCATTCGTGAACATAAGATGATGGTCGTGGACTTTGATAAGAAGGGACAGTAGACCTGTAGAGATATATAAGATTAACTATCCACATTNGACAGAGTTCGGGGGTGGGGGTGGGGGGGGGAGTGTATTCAAAGAGGACACGATGAATGGATCACCGTGTCTTGGACACGGTGATCCATTCACCATGTCCAATACAAATCTCTGGACACGGTGAGTGGTTCACCGTGTCCAATACAAATGTATTCAGCATCCCCGAAAATGGTTAAGTCCGTGTCCAATACAAGTAGCCAGGCCGTGTTTGGCCAAAAATGAAAGTGAAGGACACGGTAAATGGTTCACCGTGTTTAAACGCGGTGAACAGTTCACCGTGTTTAGACACGGTGAACGAATCACCGTGTCTAATGTAATCCTAAACCCCCGGGCGGGGTGTGAGAACACACTGAACACGGTGATTGGTTCACGGTCTCCAAACACGGTGAACCAATCACCGTATTCAACTTGAATAGCTGGCACAGGCCCTGCCCGCGTGGCCCTGACGTGGCGCTGGCGTGGCAGGGCCAGGGCCATTTTTGCAAATAAATTTTACACAGGGCTAGTTTTGCAAATAAAATTTGTCAGGGGGCTATTTGCAAAAAAACCCCTAGTTTAGGAGTAGAGAGGCGGGAGAGGAAAAAGTATAAAATATGACCGCCATATTATTAATGTGGTGTTTCTAATCAATTAAATTACATTAATAAATTTTACTCACCTCATCATAATTTTTTAAAAAATATTTTTATTATATTTTTATTGTAACGAAAGAAATATGATTGGGAGTTGAAGGGCAAACTCTTTAACGGGAGAAAAAAAAAATCTAAAATATGACAGTCACATTGCTGATGTGGTATCATTAGAATAATCAAATTGTATTTCTAAGATTTATCCATTCCATGATTTTTATTGGCTGGTTATTATTATAGATGATGCCACATAATAGACTTACTCCGTTGAGAGGCTGGAGGATACTATTGCTAACGGGCTTTTTTTGCAAATAGCCCCCTCACAATTTTTTTAAAAAAAATAGCTCTGTCCAAAATTTATTTGCAAAAATGGTCCTGACCCTGCCACGCAAGCGCCACGTCAGCACTACGCAGGCGGGGCTGGAGCCACGTGTTTAAGTTGAACACGGTGAACCATTCACCGTGTTTAAACACGGTGAATGGTTCACCGTGTCCTATACTAATACCCCAACTAAGTCTGGGTATTTGTATTGGATACTGTGAATGGTTCACCGTGTCCAGATACGGTGAACCATTCACCGTGTTCTTTTTGAATACACCCACCGAGCTGTCTTCCTCTTCCCCCTAACTTTTTGAATGGTTTACTGTGTCCAATACGCGGTGAACTGTTCACCGCATTTAGACACGGTGAACCATTCACCGTGTCCTATACTAATAACCCAACTAAGTCTGTGGTATTTGTATTGGACACGGTGAATAGTTCACTGTGTCTAGACACGGTGAACCATTCACCGTGTTCTTTTTGAATACACCCCCCGAGCTGTCTTCCTCTTCCCCCCAATTCTCTCTCTCTCTCTCTCTCTCTCTCTCTCTCTCTCTCTTCCTCTTGCTCTCTCTCTCTGGCCGACGCCGACACTGCCGCCATCCTTCGCCGTCGCCGCCGCCCTTTGTTGCCCGAGGTAGCTCCCCACCCTCATTCTCTCTTTAGCCCTAGAAGCCCCCCCACCTCTCTCTCTCNATCGAGACAGAGTTCGGGGGTGGGGGTGGGGGGGGGAGTGTATTCAAAGAGGACACGATGAATGGATCACCGTGTCTTGGACACGGTGATCCATTCACCATGTCCAATACAAATCTCTGGACACGGTGAGTGGTTCACCGTGTCCAATACAAATGTATTCAGCATCCCCGAAAATGGTTAAGTCCGTGTCCAATACAAGTAGCCAGGCCGTGTTTGGCCAAAAATGAAAGTGAAGGACACGGTAAATGGTTCACCGTGTTTAAACGCGGTGAACAGTTCACCGTGTTTAGACACGGTGAACGAATCACCGTGTCTAATGTAATCCTAAACCCCCGGGCGGGGTGTGAGAACACACTGAACACGGTGATTGGTTCACGGTCTCCAAACACGGTGAACCAATCACCGTATTCAACTTGAATAGCTGGCACAGGCCCTGCCCGCGTGGCCCTGACGTGGCGCTGGCGTGGCAGGGCCAGGGCCATTTTTGCAAATAAATTTTACACAGGGCTAGTTTTGCAAATAAAATTTGTCAGGGGGCTATTTGCAAAAAAACCCCTAGTTTAGGAGTAGAGAGGCGGGAGAGGAAAAAGTATAAAATATGACCGCCATATTATTAATGTGGTGTTTCTAATCAATTAAATTACATTAATAAATTTTACTCACCTCATCATAATTTTTTAAAAAATATTTTTATTATATTTTTATTGTAACGAAAGAAATATGATTGGGAGTTGAAGGGCAAACTCTTTAACGGGAGAAAAAAAAAATCTAAAATATGACAGTCACATTGCTGATGTGGTATCATTAGAATAATCAAATTGTATTTCTAAGATTTATCCATTCCATGATTTTTATTGGCTGGTTATTATTATAGATGATGCCACATAATAGACTTACTCCGTTGAGAGGCTGGAGGATACTATTGCTAACGGGCTTTTTTTGCAAATAGCCCCCTCACAATTTTTTTAAAAAAAATAGCTCTGTCCAAAATTTATTTGCAAAAATGGTCCTGACCCTGCCACGCAAGCGCCACGTCAGCACTACGCAGGCGGGGCTGGAGCCACGTGTTTAAGTTGAACACGGTGAACCATTCACCGTGTTTAAACACGGTGAATGGTTCACCGTGTCCTATACTAATACCCCAACTAAGTCTGGGTATTTGTATTGGATACTGTGAATGGTTCACCGTGTCCAGATACGGTGAACCATTCACCGTGTTCTTTTTGAATACACCCACCGAGCTGTCTTCCTCTTCCCCCTAACTTTTTGAATGGTTTACTGTGTCCAATACGCGGTGAACTGTTCACCGCATTTAGACACGGACTGAACCATTCACCGGGATCCTGAATACATTTGTAATGGACACGGTGAACCAACTAACCCTGTCCAGAGATTTGTATTGGACACGGTGAATAGATCACCGTGTCCAAGACACGGTGAACCATTCACCGTGTCCTCTTTGAATACACTCCCCCGAGCTGCCCACCCCCACCCCCCAACTCTGTCTCGATCTCTCCCTCTCTCTCGATCTCTCTCTCTCTCGCTCTCATCCTCTTGCTCTCTCTCTCTCTCTGGCCGACGCCGACGACTGCCGCCATCCTTCGCCGACGCCGCCGCCCTTTGCCGCCCCAGCCGCAGCCCCCCAAACTCAGTCTCGATCTCTAGCCCTAGAACCCCCCCCACCTCTCTCTCTCTCGCTCTCTTCCTCTTGCTCTCTCTCTCTTTCTGGCCGACGCCGCCGACGCCGACACCGCCGACGCCGCCGCCGCCCTTTGTTGCCCGAGGTAGCTTCATTCCTCGTTCTCCCTAGCCCTAGAAGCTTCTCTCTCTCTCTCTCTCTCTCTCTCTCTCTCTCTCTCTGTGGCCCACACCGCTGCCGCCGGCGACGCCGCCGCCGCCCTCACCCACCTCTGTGAGGCTTCTCACAGTGAGAAGCCCCCTCACAGTCCCTCACTGTGAGAAGCTTCTCACTGTGAGAAGTCCCCCCACAGTCCCTCACATTGGCTTCTCACAGTGAGAAGCCCTCACTATGACTACCGGCGACGCCGCCGCCACCCTCACCCGCCTCTGTGAGGCTTCTCACAGTGAGAAGCCCCCTCACAGTCCCTCACTGTGAGAAGCTTCTCACTGTGAGACAGTGGCCCACCACACCCCCTCACAGTGGCTTCTCACAGTGAGAAGCCCTCACTATGAGTCTCACAGAGGCTTCTCACAGTGAGAAGCCTTTGTGAGGCCTCTTACTCACAAACCCCCCCCCCTCACAGTGGCTTCTCTCTGTGAGAAGCCTCTGTGAGTCTCACAGAAGTTTCTCATAGTGAGAAGCCTTTGTGAGGCCTCTCATTGTGCAAACCCCCCTCACAGAGTCCTCTCATTGATTGTTTTCGGTGTCTTTGTCACAGGTCAATCCTTAGCTCTTAATTGGCAAAATAGTCACGCCGACCGTGCATGTACAATGATAATAGCATCTCTTACCCTCTCTTTTGTTGTATATTAGAAATGTGGTATGCCTTGAGTTTAATATTTTTGTGCATTTTATTACATTACTTTAGAACTCTATATCTGGCGATTGTGTTCCTTTCTATATCATTAGAATGAAAATTTTGTCAAGAATAATAATGTACCACGATATATTAGTGGCCGTAAAGAATTGGTTGCGGTCCAACGCAATATCTCATTTTGAGATTTAGAGATGAAAATATATACAATGTTACTAATTATAATCGAGTGGAAGACCGTGGTTTTTGGCGCCAAAAAATTTGTGAGGAAGCTATTTGCAAAAAAAGCCCATTGCTAACAAAAGTTATTACATTACATTTGTTCATTATCAGATAAAACGACTTTATTTTTCCTGCAACGACTTTATTTTTCCTGCTTATCTGTAAAAGCATCGTGGGGTTTGTTTGGTTGGCTCTTTTGTCACCCAGGAATCAGGAGTAGACAATTTTCATTTGTAGAGAAAGCGCCTCCGTCGTAGAGAAAGCGCCCATGTGCAAAAACAGAGCCCCTTGCTTAGAATTCAGAGAGATTTATTACCAGATCTGTTTTCGATGATTATGTTCTCCTGCAGAAACATAAACCAAGCCCATCATTTTCCATCCAAGTTGAAGGTGAAAATGGATACCGAAAACATGCAAGACGGTGAAGAATCAAATAAATAGTTCGACAACTAGATCAAAGCATCTATAATCAAGCCTCTTTCTTTCCTCTGAAATTATTATTATCCATCATTAAGCTTTAGAATATAAATATCAACCACACATGCCAGGGAGACTGCACAGGCATAATCGACGAGTTAGATCGGGGCATTAGAAGCAAAAATTGACGCAGATAAATTCCTACGAGCTATTAAAAACTGTACAAATACCGACTGGACCATCTCCAACCCATACGACCACAGACTGTCTGCAGGCCCATTGCGCTCCTGAATGGGGCCGAGGAGAAGACTGTTAAAAAGCACCTTCAAACACTGAATATCAAACAATAAATGCACGACGCAAACTATAATCACTTCCGAGTGCAGAATAATATGCAGAACGAACTTAAACAGTCTGACAGATAAACAATTTCAATTTGGCTGCAGTAACATTCGACAAGCATCAATGCTCGTTACTCGTACAGAAAATCTACTAACAGAAGCGAAAGAAGTCAACTCACTAACCCGAGCAACCTGAAATTCACCAGGCTAGGATGCTTTCTTTGCCTTCAACTTCTGTTTGATACCGAGTGTTTTAGCCTACCTCGCTCTTATACTCGTCGTCTCCAGTCTCTCGAGGATGCGGATAGCTCAGTTCCCCTAATGGCCATACCTAAACAAAAGTACACTTTCAGCAAGCTGCTTTCACAAAAGCTTCATGAGATAGGCACTTCAAAGGATCAATAGTTGAGTTATTAAGAAAATTCCAAATTTGTGAATATTCTTCTACTAAGAGTGACCTGCTCAACTTTTCTTTGGTTCCTTTGGAAAACCCAAAGTCCAAGGCTCAAACTTCCTCTTGGTGTTCAATTTGCAGTCCTCCTCACAAGCACTCTGCAATTTGAAAACAAGATCACGTCCAACAGTGGAAACGGGGAACTTCCCAGACATCTCAAAATGATGGTGCTGTGTCAACTCAACTGCGTGATTCTTAATACTGTCTTTTCCATCGATCAAACGGTAAGGAAATTGCAAAGAACTTTTTTTTAACACCACACAATGAATACTCACTAAAACAACAACAACCATAAGCAGCGAACAATTTTTTCACCGAAGAACAGTCGAAACGACTAAAGGAAAGAAAAGTCTAAATTCATCAGGTAAATCATCCATGAAAGTGAAAAACTGAGCCTGTGTAATCAACAAGAAAAGTACTTAACCTGCTTATCATGTACAAAATGAACAAATTTAAAGATCAAACCACAAGAGACCACTCTCCCGTTCCAGGAGAGCAAAGAGAAAAACAAGAAACGTCTGAGAAAGGAGATCGAGTAAAAGATAGTAAACTCTGAGAAAAGAGATCAAGTAAAAGATGGTTATTTTGCACTAGCAGTTTGGTTCTTATGGAAGGGCCAGAGATTAACCAAACGTTCTAGCACTCCGGCACTTTTCGAGAAGTAGCCTGAGAAAGCTTGGGAAGGGGCAGGAGGCGGAAAGTCCTCAGCCGGCATAGCGAATGGCCGGACCATCTTTTCAAACTTGTCAAGCGTGAGATATGACCCAGCTTCCTGCAACCTCTCTGGTCCCATTATAGGCAATGTGTGTTCTTGATGCAACAAAGAAGCTTCCCCACCATCACTCTGCACCACAAAAAATTTTATAGATTATACTGCATTACTTCATAATTTGCTTTACAAGGATCGAAGAACTCTAGATGAATTATTTCTTTATATTTTACTTTTCAGTAGAATGAGAATCAGATCACCTCTAAAGGGCTTAAATCGGCACCACGGCTAAATGTCATCTCTATTCGGAACCTCTTCGGATCTTCTAGAGCTGCTACCTGCAGTGAGGAGTGTATATACTCAATCAGCAGCAATATGATAATAGAACAACAATCAAGCATCTTAACACCAAATTCCATCCATCAGAATGTAATGTCGATTTCAATCTTATAAATACATGTATCCGCAGGTGTTATTATGTAAATGAATTCTAATTCACCCAAAATATCTGAGTGGAGGGGCCAACATCATAAAGGAAAAAAGGCATAGGACCTGTTATGTTGTTGCCATGTCTACAGGTTGAGTGATAAGGTTAAAAAGAAAGGAAAAGATATTAGGAGGAGCAAAAAATAGGCTAGAAAGGGTGACTTAATACTGTTAACAAGGCTATTAATTTCTACAAGCTAGAGTAAGAAAGCTTTTGATATCCTGTGCATATGTGCTCATATGCCTTTACCCTCTAATACAGAGGATGATCAAAATGCTGCAAACTACGGACTGGGAAGAACCAGTCAGCAGACGCTAGGGAGAAGCAGCTGCTGTTATGTTTTATGTTCCTTGCTACTCTTGATGTTTTCATTTGTATAAATTTATCGAGCCTGAATGTTGATCTTTTCTGGTCTTTCTCGTTGATATTTTAACTTTTTCTTGGGTTTGAATAAACGAATTTTTTTTTAATCTGACTTGTGATATGCCCTGTATATACTTGACTGTGTATGATGGTGGCAATGTAAAACTTACCTAATAGTTCTAAATAGAGAGGTCCATTCAATCATCCATTTCACTTTGGGTGGTTTCCTCCCACTCTCCCCCCCTCGCTCCCTCCCTCTCTCTCTCTCTCTCTCTCTCTCTAAACAAAGGTTATGTACAAATCCAAACAGCTGTGTCAAGTATCACGGCACAACTTACCATGCTTGTTGATTATTTTAATACTGAAGTAGTAACTCATTGTAGAAAATATGATGCTTTCTTCTGATTTCACGGGTACGCAGGGCAATTTGAAGAGATGGTATGCTGGACTTTTATCAGGTCAGTAATTGCATCCATCCACATCTAACAAGACCAAACTTTTACACTCCTATATTTGAAACCAACACTCGCTATAATACAATAAATACACTCAACATTTACACTCTCAAGCGCCTACATGTATTAACTAATGTCGCACATCCATAAATCGTGCAAGTACAGTAACACATACATAGCATACGTATAAGCAAGGATTGCCCGTCCTACCCGTGCAGTACCATACCAAGACTCTACCGGCATGTGGCAATTGATCCTGCCGATAATGTATTGACAAAAAGATTGTTTTTAATAGTTTTTAAAATCTTTTAGAGTTTTTTTGAGGTAAAAAGTTTTATACACGTTTTTTCATACTTAAAATATGTAGATCTTGTAAATCTACTTACATTTGGAGCAATAGTATGCTCCATTGCATAATAAGACCAACTCTTAAGTGAAAAAGATAAAAATAAATTTCCTCCAATTTGTTTTATCATTTTAGAAATAGTGAATTCACCCATGGTAATATTTTCCAACAAATTTTTATCCAATTATGATTTTGGTTTTAATTTCTTGCATATACTTTAATAATATATATAAAATAATTTTTTAGTTATAATGATGTTTATGATTCTATTTCTACTAAATAGTGTGAAAAAAAAACTATAAACTATTTTTATCATCACTAGAAAAATTTAAACACTCAAAAAAACTAATTTCGTGATGATTTAATAAAAAAAATTCATGCCAAGGCGTGCCAAGCACCATTGGCATGGGGGGGTGTGCCGACATTGGCACGCCTTGTGCTGTTGCGCCTATGCTAATGCATGAGTCGTGCCAGTGGCACGACAATCCTTGTATATAAAGTAATAAGACTATATGTACATCCATCTGTACCTAAATTTTATAAATAGCAAAAACTAACAAAAAAAAGAAAAAAGATACAACTTAAGAATTATTAAGTCTAACCTCTACTAACCTCCTCCTCAGTTGACTCCATTGAGAAAGCCAAAGAAAGAGATCCCACTGAGGTAGCCAAAGAAAGGCCTTTACGACGCCTTTCTTTTGTCATGTTGGCCCCACTTTGGCGCCAAATTTGACCCGAAAGTGGGGTCGACAAGTAAGATTGTGCTGCTTTAGGCGAGCTCTAAAACAACGCTATCCTTCAATCTTGTGGGCAAAGTTTAAAATGTCGTGGCACGGAGGTGTGCCGTTGTCTGCCTGGCACGGTACGGCACCGGCACGCTTCCGTGTCGACACATGGTACGCTTGCGTGCAGATGAATACACATGACCTCCTATTGCACGCTTTGGCACAAATTTATTTCAACTTTTTTAGTTCCAATTAGCTCTTATAATATTATTTTGAAAGATTTAATCAAATAATTATGAATATTTGCTATGTATAGCTTCAATTAATATATTTGTAAGTTTTTTTGTATGTAAAGTACAACTATCGGCCCGAGCCCTCCGCTTCTACCACAAACATCCATTTTTTCTTCGCAAAATATTTGTCAAAATTTGTCGCATCGCGAAGCTTTCGGTGAATCAGGGGAACAAAAATCGATCTCCTAAACAAATTTTGATCAGATATTTTTTTAAAAAATAAAAATATGGATGTAATATCGGGAATATGACTTTCTCACAATACCAGCAATACTTATATCAACATTGTCAAATAAATCTTATATCTGCAGATGACAATATGTCATATGATCAAGCGCGACGATCTATGTCGAATAAGCAGTCATCTCTATGTAAAGATGTAAATTTAAATAATTATTGTGCTTGTGAATTTTATTATTGTATTTTGATTTCTATTCTACATCAGGTATCGTTGTATTTTACTTACAAAAAGCTTACATGCATGTTAATTGATGAGTATAGTAAGGTATACATAGTAAATATTTATAATTATTTATTTAAATCTTTCAAAATAACATTATAAGAGTTTATTGGAACAAAAAAAACTGAAATAAGTCCGTGCCAAAGCGTGCCAGTAGGAGGTCATGCGTATCTATCAGCACGCAAGCGTGCCACGTGTCGGCACGCAAGCATGCCTGTGCCGTACCAGGGACATAACAGTACGCCCCCGTGCCACAGCACTTTAAACCTTGGGGCCAAAAGGTTCCTTTTTTAGAGAAAAAAAAATCCTAGCTTCTTTTGACCCTACACCATCTCTCTTTTCCCACTCTTTTCAACCAAATTTAATATAATTGATATATTATTAAGGCTCCAAAGGCCATACCAATCCCACTTAGGTGCTCACTAAATCTCTCCACGCAATTTGTTTAATTGGATTGTAAAGTATAAGGTATGTGCATTGATCTTTATTTACTTTTCTTTAATTTTGAATTTCATTGATCTTTATTTACTTTTCTTTAATTTTGAATTTATTCTTTTTTGTTTATGAATAGTAGTTGTTTTGTATTGTTATGGTACATAAAAATAATTAGCACATTAATTGTTTGATGACTTATATAGAAAAAGATGTATTTGACGGTATTACCAATAAGACTATTGTATTGTTTCCAAAGCATGAAACACGTTGAAGACAATTGTAAATAGAAATGGTACATTTTTTTTGCTTATACAATATTAATGACTAGTTTACTTTTTTTTTCTTTTATTTATTATATTTTCTCTTTGCTATACCCATTATGAAAAATTGCTGAACCCGCCAGACTAGAGGCAAATTAGAGGTTGTTGAGAATTTTGCTAGTATGCTTCGTAATATTCTCACAGATTCTTATCAATAACCAGCTTAACCAGGATGTAAGCAAAATTTTCATACCTCTGTGTTTTCAAACATCCTTAAAACAATATAGCTCATGTAATCAAGTTCCCTTGTTTTAAATAGCCGCTCCAAGGCACTTTGGCAAACAAGGCTATCCTCTCCTTGCAGTGATTCATCCAGGTTGCAATAGCGAAGAACATTCATTAAAGAGTGTATATGAGATTCCTGCCAATTAAGACAATAAATAAAAAATGATTTCATAAGATCCAAAAAAATGATTTTCATCCGAAATTTACTAATTTAGCACCAATGTTTCATATCTATTTTAGTTAAATATAAGTGGAGGCATCCTTTTGCAAGAGAAAGAGTGATTAATGCAAACAGTTTTAGCCAGAAGAAATTTTTAAGACTAATAACAAGTTAGAAATCTGGACATATATACATACTGATGTGAAATAAAGCCTTGTACGAACGTGTCGCTCTGGTGTTTTCACATTTGCATACCTGAAAAGAAATTAATTGACAATTTAAATGCATCAAATGATTAGTAAAAAAAACAAAAACAAAACTAAAACAAAATTAGTAGGTAGATTACAAACTTCGGATCTAAGCGATATTGGGTTTCTTTATCATCATCGTCATCTTGGTCCAGTGACTTTTCACTTGTGGAGCTAGATCTTCTACCATCCTCATTCTTGTTTGTAGGCTTTTGTTGCTTATCTGTCTCCTCTTTCTTTGTCTTACATAAGGCTGAAGTTTGACTATGATTGGATTTTGGCTCAGCAACACTGATAGCCTCTTCTCGAGTGTTACGCAAGTCGATCAAAATCTTGCCCAACAAACGACGGGCTATCTGAAAAACAGAATAATCCATAATAACATATTACAGGAATAACAATAAGCGCAGAACCTTACCAACAGCAAACTTAATAGAGGGGTTAACAATAGAACCCCACTTTTTTAACTGTTACTACTAAAGATCGTGACTTGTCATTTAAGTGTTATTTCAGATGGTGCTGTGTCAGATGCAGTGAATAATAATTCTTCCAGAAATCAATAAACCTTATGGCTAACCTTCAGAGAAAAACTTAACAAATTGAACCGTGCAGCAGAAGAAATCTTCATGAGTTATGAAAGTTACAAATTTAAATTGTGCACATTAGAAATCTTCCTGCTATATACAATTTTGCAAATTATACCTTTGAGCCAATTTTGAGTTTCTGTTTTGGATTAATTCCATACTCGTTTGGTATAACGCCATCGGCAAGCAACTGCAGGAAGGAAATAATAACAATTAAATTGCAAGCACAAAGGAAATAACAGAGTAATCATTTGTACTAAATTACTAATAAAACAAAACAGAAGAAAAAATCAAAGCAAACAGTCAAGTCGTCTACAATAGGCTATGTACAGATTAAATCAAGAGAAAAATACTGAGTAAATGTTACTTTTAAAACTATTGTATACATGCTATAAACCTTACAGCACGACAAACAACAAGATGAGCATGCTCAATAAGTTGGATTGCCAGCCAAGAATTCCATGTATGATTTACTGTTCTTATTCTACAACTTACTAATCCATACATCAAGATTTACCATGCAAATAGTAGTATTAAGCTAGTGAGTACATTGTTGTATAAAACAAAAGAACAAATGAAGCATTTTCTTCCTGTTACCTGAGCGACTTTCAAGAGCTCAGCTAGACCTTCAAGATTGAGATGGGCATTATGTAGGAGGTCATATCTGTCATGCGATACAACAATTTCAGTTAAGAAGATCACATAAGCATAATAATGGAAGGGTATTATAAGAAAAAACTCTCAGTCAAAGTATTAAACTCATGGCAACCACAACAGAACAAGATGATTCCAGCATTTAACAGTTCCATAACTGAACTTTAAATATTGCATTTTACCATATTATTGGCAAACATATTAAATCATCAGATATTTGATGAACTTGGGATCCTTACTTGCAAGAATCATACACATCTGGAATTTGTGTAATGTCGAATCGGCTGCATAGTAACAGTGAGAATATTATTTATATGACAGAAAAGTTTACAATAGTTTGCATAAATGTAAAAAAGGATGAGAAAGCATCTAATTTCTCATAAGTCATAAGATCATCTGATGTAAAAAACTTTTATCTGCTTATAGGTGTCACGTACTCTTTTCGTTCATTATATAAGTCTTTTTCTAGCTTCTTCCAGCGAGCGAACATCAAAAGGAAGCCTTCACTACCACAGGGCAATCCAGCAGCAATGCGAGCCACATCAATTGTTGTTTTCCCCAGAGCCTTTGCCTGGTCGTATGGAGATAATGCAGACAAGGAGCTTGTCTTCGCAAGTTTGTCATCTTCATCTTGAGCAAGCAACTTCACTTGTGCAGTTATTTTCTTTGTCAATGTAGCCTACCGGAGAACTCAAAAAAAAGGGAAAGAAAGAAAGAGAATACACTTATTCAACTATTTCAATATTGAATGGAGAGATTTTTGCTAGAAAGAGATGCATATTGCCATATTGAGACTAGTAGAACCAGACACCACAACAAATTTAGCAATATTATTTTAGTTACAGCTTGCTGAAAATCTTGCTAGTCCAACAGATTACATAGCATTTCACAGTTATGGATAATGGATAATCAGCAAAATATTAAGTTACTCAAAAGCAGCAGCATGCTACAAGATTGAATGTACGGGATCTCTTGAGAAAGCAATCAGTATTCCCACAGTGATCAATAAGAGCAGCAAAATATAGCACAACTAGGAAATGTGTCCAAACCCTGTGTTTGTACAAAAGTTACATAAAATTCAAGGTGCCAGATCTAATGGTGAATGTGCGAAGATATAATAGTCCAAAGTAACAGTACCAATTTGGGAAGAAGTTGAGATGCATTTGTAGGCAGGCCAGCACCATCGACCATCCATGGAAATTGCACAGATCCATTGCCATTTAGTGCTTTAGATTCAGAGATGATAATATCATGTAATCTAGCCTGTAAAGTTTAGCTGATTACAAAGATATGACATCACAGAAATTGAACAAGCACTGAAACCATTCAGCTTGACATGGATTACACTTTTAAAGAAATTACTTGGAGAAGTTGATCAATCTAGAGTGCTCTAAAGCATGATACAAATGAAACAACTTGACAGAGTTATCATACAGTAAATCAATGTTGAGGCACCACCAAATTTTTGCTAAAGAGAAGCAGCGTATATGGTTGTTATATTGTGAATCAAAGCCAAATAGCCAATACAACAAAAGATTTTGCCATGACATAACTCAATGAATTTTCATAAAATTACATGCACCGGTCTATCCTTATCATGCTTATTTCTGGTAATCACAAGAGTAGCTCAACGAAAAAAAATAGGACCAAATATTTTATCTTCCACAGCAAATCATCACAATAACAATGAGATTCTAGGGTACTAAACCACGAAAAACATACCAAGCAACCAATTAATTAAACCTGAAAATTGATAAGTTATGTATTGTCCTATGGTTATTAGTAGTTACTTCCTATATATGTTCAAGCCATTATGCTATAAGCAATTTACAAAGATTATGAATTTTTAAAAAATACTTCAAGCAGCATTTAACGTTACTATGGTTAGTATAACAAATCAGCGTCAAACAAACCTTCGCTTCATCCATCTCAATGCTAGCATCTTCCAGTCCATCTAGCATGGATGAGTCTTTACTAACAAGTGAAACCTGAAAATTGAAAACGCTGGTAAAATGTAAATTTGGCCTAAACTCATACTTAAGTATTGCTGAGAAGAGGGTAACAAACCAGAATGGGAGTTAGCTGCCCCTCTAAATCAAGAAGGCCTTTGGCAAATGCTGCTGCAGACATCTGTCCAGCGATTGAATTAGTATCATGGACAAAACCAAAAACAGTGTGTCAATAATTTAATGACTGACTTGGTAGAACTGAGCCCGGCATTTGAAACTTTAGCTCAAATCCTGCTCAACTTCATGTGAGTATTTGGTACAAGATCTCATGATCCAGTTCATTCTTGCAATTTTGCTACTCTGGGCCTTATTCAGTATTGAGCAAGCGAGTATCAGGATGGATCAGTCATATAATCGGAACAGGACCAACATGAGCTTTTTTATCCCAAAAATTCGAACAGACAATGAATGGGAAATGTTCAGTTCAAGAATAAAACTGGTTCAACTGGGGGATCCCAGTGGATCAACCACCAGTTCGAGTGGTTTAATTAACCAAATTTTCACTGAACCGGATTAGGAATTGGTTCACTGACAACCAGATTTGTTCAACTGGTTGGTCAAACTCTGTTTTTTTCAGTTCAGGCATATGAGTAGGATTGGCCATTTACAGTGCTAATTTAAAAAAAGAAAAAAAGAAAAAGAAAACCGAAATAGTTAGAACAACCTCAGCAATCGGTAAAAAGACATTAACAAATAGGAAATAGAGAAGGCTAAACTCAAGTTAGAAGCTATGTTCTAAATATACCTGGACACGCCCCTCGTCTGAGCTGTATATCTTCAGATCATGTCGGTAAGTGCTATGAAGGCGAAGCAAGCCAGTTCCTTCACCTAAAGATACCGAAACCACTAATGAGACAAATTTTCGAGCTATAGAGCATACTGAAACAGAAGATCATATGGTGAAGCAGTGCACCCAAAAAAAAAAATGAGACTATTATTCAATAAGATATCTTTTTGCCAGTTAGACATAGAATGTCAAAATCACAAAAAGCATCACTATTTCTTTCAATTATCCAAATGAATTATTCATAGGAAAGAAATTTATATAGTTTGGTAAATTGAAGATAATAATTTAATTAAAGCAAGCATGGATCATTTAGTTCAGTGTACTCCTTTAACATCTCATTCAGTGTACTCCTTTAACATCTCAATGAAAACTCTTGGTCATTTTTACAAAAAAGCTTCCATTGAGGAGAAGTACAGTACTTTATCTTCATATTTAAAACAAATAACTTGTAACAAGATTTTGGAGCCAAGACTACAAGTCTACAGTGAATATAATGAACAACTATATGATTCCTTCTAGTGACATATGAAATGAACTTTTCTAATAAATGGTCAAATATATATTTGATTGACAAATAACCTGGATACATGTTGTTCCTGAAGAATCTTCCCAACTCTTCAGCCTGAATGGAGAGGAAAAAGAAAATGAATAGAACACCATTAGTGTGATAGACTATGGCATGTGCATTAAATATTTACAAAACATGTTATGTTCTTCAGTAGTCAAAGGCAGTAAAAGGGTTCTGTCACCGTTAACTGAACAACTACTAGCTGATATAGTCAGAAAACAATGTACCGCAACTGAAAAGTCAATTGCAGATATTCCTCCACCACAAGAGTAACAAGGCTGGATATTAGAAAAGAAACTCTACTATACAGGTAAAAGGTGAAATGCGTATTTGACCTATGAACCAAGGCCCAGAACAAACAATGATACAAGGGAAATACAAAACAGAAAAGAAACGACCTGCTTTCTTCCAGCATGAGTAAGCACCCCACCGTACTTGAGAACCATTAGAGCTTCAACAGGTCGCTCCTCTTCACCATCACCATTACTTTTGGGAACTTTAACCCATTTTAAAGGCTTTAGTTGAACTTTCCTGTAAATTCCTGAGAAATGTCCACCCTAAATACCAAGATGACAGAATTAGCTTATGCATTTCTAACCATAAACATTTCTCTGAACTCGGTGCAATTAGAAGATAAAATTACAAGCCACGTCCATACGGGAAGATTTACCATTAGGAAAAAATAAAAAGATAAAAGAAAAGATAAAATAAAATAATCAAGTATACATGCAGGCACGATTTGGCAGGATCTTGGAAAAACATGTGGATATGCAAAACATGTAAATATGCAGTCCATGCAACAAAATTTAGATTTACAGGGCAGGCAGTTCTACTACACAAAACCTCTGTTTTACTTTACTACAGTTAAAAAGCCACGCACTTCAAATTCTTCCTCATCAGGCATCCACCCAGGAGCAAATCGCATTATTCAAATGTGTTAAATGGATTCAATTTATAAAGATCAAGGAATATCCAACAAATATAATCAACCTACTACAATGCTATGTGGTTGTAAGTAGATGGATGTACAGGTGTTTATGAATATATAACTAAGTACTAACGCCAGATCCTACATGTGACTCGTGGATACAGCTAAGAAATCCTAATCCTGCTCGATAAATTGTTATACATGACCTCTTAAGCAGAAGTAACAAAAGAAGAAAGGACCGTATTAAGGTCTTATGTTAGGCAGTTGGAGCAGGACTCAAGGGATAAGCCATTACACTCCAAGCGTTTCAAGCTCAATGAATTGAAATCTAAGGCAACTTCTTAATATCTTTGAACTATATAAAAACTTTTTAACAAGTTCGAACCTTCTCACAAGGATAACTTGACAAGCACATAGAATGAAGGATAAAGATGCCGATGCAAGGTCAACCCAATGACCAACCCAGCAAGCGCGAGCACGAGAGAGAGAGAGAGAGAGAGAGAGAGAGAGTAACAACATGGCCCAAGATAAAATGTGGAATAAGATTAACAACATGACACAAAATGCTTAAGCACAAATTACTAACACAAGTAAGAGAGTCTGATATAGGACTATTGGGCCACAACAAAAAGCCTCATAGATGGATCTTACTATTTGTAAGTCACATGTGATGTGCAAGATATTAGTGGTACGATTCGTTTGGCAAGAATGTGGAGAAAAATAGCTTCATTAAAGATATGTCCCAATAGAATTGAACTTGCAAAGAGAAGAGATAAGATGAACTTGCCATCATTTCATATTTTAGGAAACAGAAATGAAAAGAAAATCAAAAGTAAACCAAAAAAAAGTGCCTTGTTATCTTGTCCCCTCTTCCGTATGCTAAAGGAATAAAGGTGCTTGCACTAGTATTAACATGAAGAAGGATTATTGTTTGCTCTACGAGTGGGTATGTAACTTCAGAAACCACATGTGACCACAGCTGCTAAGTCTAGACAAAAGAGTGGTCCTCTTGTATCTATCATCATGTAAATAGGTGAGAAAAATCAATAAGGCATGACAATTTGTTTGTATTAAGTAGAACTGAAACAATATGGACCTGCCAATATGAAATATAGTACTAGTAAATTTACCTCCTCCAGCACTGCTTTGACTTGACGAAGTTTTTCAGCATGCTCTAAATCTTCAGCATCACTATCACTTTCACGCCCAGACCTAGATAAATGACATAGGGTTTAGAGTTTTATCAAATAGAACTTTTGAAGTACCATCTGTCAGGGCTTAGGATCGTCCAGCATGTGCTATCAACAAAAAAAACACTAACCAAGAACTAGCGAAAAATAATAGAAAAGAAATACACAAAGAAGAAACAGCGATTTATGTGGTTCGGCAACTTGCCTATGTCCATGAGGAAAGCGAGAGAGATATATGCTTTATATGAAGAAACCAGAGTATTAAGCCTACAGCTTTATGTTTCTCTCAACTTAAATACAAGAGCTTTATAGTTATTGTCACCCTTCCCTTGTAGCAAGAAAAAATCCTAATCTTTATCCTAAATGAATTTTTCTAAAACAGTGAGAAACTCAACAAGCTACTAATTAAATTCCCGGGCTTCACCTCACACTTCTTGTTTCACTTGTTCGCGGAGCATGGCATTCCTTTTATATGCATGCAAAGTGCACATGCACATGTAAATTGGAGCAGGCAACTTTTTCAAGTCAACATCCATTAATTAGCCTATACATAGACTATGGAAAAAAATGAGCATGCATGAGTTTCATGCATACATAAGCAAAACACATGCACGTCTTCACCGTACAATTAGAGCATCCCATTCACACTTTAAGGATTTTAGTAGATCCAGTGCACCGTAAACCAATTTCCATATTCATGCCTATTTAGCATTTAGAAAACCTTATAGGGCAAAAAAGTACCTTTATGGCATATACAAGAGAAGACATATATCCAACATTCTCCATCTTGGCTTCTTTTGTTCTTCATGCAAATTCTCTCTTCTTAATGCCGTTTCTCCCTAGAGCTTCCAGTATTCAGCAATCATGTAAATTTGCCAAGTTTAGACAATTCCTAAACTTTCAAGCTATTACCGGATTTGTCATGATGTCAGCTATGTTGTCCTTTATAGACCTTCACAAACTGAATTTTTTCATCATCTTCGTTTGTGAACTCCCTTAATTTGTGATACCTTGTGTCTATATATTTAGTCCTTGCATGGTACACATGATTTTTAGCAAGACAAATAGCAGTTTGACTATCACAAAATATTATTACCTTATCCTGTATGATATCGAGTTCACCTACCAAGCCTTCAAGCTAGACTGCTTTCTTGGCTACTTCAATTGTCACCATATATTCCGCCTCTGTAGTTGGCAAGGCTACAGTGCGCTGCAACGTGGACTTTCAACTAACAGATCCGTCATCCAACAGAAAAAAGTGTAACCTATTATGGATCTTCTACTGTCTAAATCTCCAACATAGTCAGAGTCCACATGCCCTCTTACTTCAGCACTACTAGATTCTCTAGTGTAGAAAATTCCTGTATCAATTGTGCCTTTCCATTTTACTACCTCCTAGTGTTGCTTCCCTAGATTCGACAAATATCGACTAACAACAATAACTGCATATGAAATGTCAAGCATAGTGCAAATTATAGCATATTATACATTAATCAACCAACTGCGCTAGCATATAGTACTAAATGATATGAGATTCTAGAGGTGGTTCCTACAGATTCAAGCAATGGCTCTCACCAAACTCGTAGTATAGTACTTTGTCCCGCATAGCACTTAGCTCTCACACTTCCGGCTGATATTAGGCTCCGATACCAAATGTAACGATCCTATCCACAAGCAATAATAACTCATTGGACTCTAAACCAACAGCCCAAAATGCTTATGCCAGTTATTATTACTAGGGTCCCTAATCCTTATATACCCAATCATAATCCCTTTTCTATCCGATGTGGGACTATTAGGGCATTACACTTAGGGCATGTTTGGTTCACCTATTTTAGACTATGGAATCGGAATGGAATTCATTGATTCCAATAGTTGCCGTTTGTTTTATAGGAATCGGATCCCGATTCCGATTCCACTTCGGAATGGGAATGGCCAAATCCATTTATGATCCAATCCGGCTTTGAATCTCGGATTGGCTCATTCCAAAGTAAATTATTCAAAATCCTTTTTTATCAACACCTACCTCCTCTTTCTTTATCACTTTTCTCTCTCTTAATCAAAACCCTCTCTCAAAAATTTTAAATTTTCATTCCGATTTCCATTCAAATAATGAACCAAACATTTTTGGATGATTCATCATTCCATTTCCCATTCCAAAGCAATCCAATTCCATTTCTCATTCCTATTCCAATCATGAACCAAACATGCCCTTACACCTTATATATTACTTGAATGTTAAAGTAAAACAAAGTATAGTATGTATGCACGATTGTACTATCGTATAGGCAAAGAAACTTTTCCTCAATTTGGGTATTAGATATTATAAAATGCACAATGACAAATCCATTCAACTGAAGATAAAACCTTAGATGCAAAGGTAGCATAGCAAGATTCAATTAGCCTCCTATGGCTTAGAGCTTTTGCATTTTGCTCTCTTTTAGTTTAAAAAGTTATACTTTGACACATTATGACTTCATTTTTTTATATTTTGCTATAACGCCGTGGCATTGAATTAGTAGATAATACATTTTCGAAATTACAGATTAGTAACATATAATATTTTCCCATCTAGGGTAGTCGAAGTTTGTTCAAAAGCATATTCAGGCCCTTTGCTGTTTTTCTCATAATTATTTTAAATTACATCATTAATGAAGTTACTGTGTATTTACAAATTCAGAGCAAATTTTGTGCTTCTAAATAATTTTCTGCAGGAAAAGCACAGATTCTGTGCTAGTATTTAAAATTATTGAAATTTACAATTTAGTGCCTCTGACTTGAAATCAAGGATTAAAGTGCCCATCGGTATGGGCCGTATTTACCGTGCCGTATCGTGTCAACAAGATATCGGCACGATACAGCCCCCGTGCTGATAGGACAACTCAAAACCCTCTATTCTTGAAATTAGTAAGTAATTTTCTCAATGCAGTTCAAAAGATTTGATAAAAATACATAATAATAATTGACATATTTTGTTGCTAAAAAAAAATAAATATTTCATGCCATTACATGTCGGCACACATTTTTTTTGTGACCAGCACGTGTCGGCATGGCCCGGCACGCACCGTGCCGTACCATGCCAGCAAGTTTCCGGCACGACCCCGTGCCACGGCATTTAAATCGTTGCTTGAAATATCAAACCTAGACTGGCAACACAAAGTGTTCACTATTCAATATATCACAGAATCTTTTTCTTCTCAAAAGTTTTAAATCTGAAAAAAAAAATTCACAAGCTACCTTTGATTTGCAGATTTAAGTAGCCATACTACTATATGACATTTAATGGCAAATCAAAACTGAGCCAAAGTGTAACAAGGTGTGTAAGTGTGTTGGCCCAGATTGAAGTAGCCTATCAAGTTGGAAGTATAATAGCAAACCCTATTAACAGGAGTGCAAAAATAATATTTAAACAAAACTAATGCAAAATAAATCTTAAACTATTCATCTTTGTTAGAGAAATCTGCAAAGCATACCTAGTACGTGGAACTAGTATTCTTGTAGCATCTAGCAGATCTTGTAACTGAACAGCACTTTTGAGCTTTGTCTACAAGCAAAGGTTCAGTAAAATAAACTTACATTCAGTACTAACAAATTTACAAAAGAGTTAATGAACCAATTTCAGAGTAACAAGTACCTCAGCTCTTGGCTTTCCACCATTATACTTCAACATTAAATTTAGAAGCTTTTCCTCCGTAACCTTCAATTTTACCTTCTGCTTTGGAGTCCGATCACCACTTACAACATTTTGGACAACCATCAGGAAAAAGAAAGAATGAACAGCAGCTTGTTATAATGCAGAAAGGCATGCGCTTACTGGCGGATAATAGCTATCACACAACGGAGTTCCTCCGATTGACCAAATGTGCCAATAATTCCACTTCCTTGTCGTGTCAGGCCTTCAGAAGGTTGGACTGGTTCGTTACATTTCCACGGAAGACTAGGAGGAATAGTAGATGACAGATGAGGAGCTTTGGCATCAAGAAACATTTTCCTCAAAATGCATGCAGCATCATCATAGTATCTAAGTGATAAGATCTTGGATATTAGAAGTAGGGCAGCGATAATTATGGTGGTAGCAATAACAATGGACGTATTGTTTTTCAATCAAAACAAAATGAATAGTAACTAATTTAAAAAAATTAAGTGAAGTGTTTACTTGTGTGAATTCTTCACAAAACTCCACCCATTCACATCACACACATAGGATCTTCCTTCACACCTTAAGAGATCAAAGCCACACACCTACGCGGTAGATAGAGAGACAAAAAAGGGAGAAAGTTTAATAGAGAGAACTGAGCAATACATGTAGGAGACTAGGACACACTTCAAGAAAAAAATCCAATACCATTAGCAGGGAACTGTCACACTACCCATCAAATTCAGGTATACCCTTCTTTTTAATGGTTTGATGATTCTAGGCACATTTGAGTCATTTGGATTTCATGTGATAGACAATTGTGCTAAGGAAAATTAACAGAAGTTGAAGTGGAGTGATTGATTGATTGAAACAGGTAGAAAGTACATGTGGTTTATATTTACCAAAAATGTCTGGGTGGCGATCTGCAATCGCTCTAAGATTCAGCAGCTCAAGAATTTTAGTATGGGGAAAATTACCGGAAAATTACCAGATAATTATCATTGCTATCTTCAATGCTACAGATTATGCCCTCATTTAAAACATACACGTGCAATAAGTAGAGGGATGCATGGATCGCATACTTCAACATAGCATGGTGAACAACAGAAACAATTATATAGTAAATGCCTGCTAAATGGAGAGGAAAACTCTCTTGCATGTAGGCAGGAAGAAAGAACCACGTGTAAGAATCAAATGTAAATAAAATTACCGCTTGCCTGAAAGCATGACAAACACCCCTTGCCATGTGTTTCTCTGCCGGAGTTAATAGTACAGGATATCTCACCTTCAAGAATAATGCATTATTAAACATCTAATACACATCATTAAAATAAAACCACAAAAATTAAGCAATGCCATCAAATGACTAAACCAAAGACAAAATCATTAATTTTAAGGCCAATTTGTTTGCACAAGCCAAAAATCAATAATGAAAGAAACAGGATTAGTCCCTTGCCACTTGAGTTCATGGCAAGCTCATAACCGGCCCAAAAGTTGAGAGTTGAGACCAACAAATACTGTAAGTCTGTAACAAATATATAATTAACCCTTGCTCCTGTCTAATTAGATTTTGATGTTCAAAGTGTGGTGAAGAATGAAAAAGAAAAAATATTACACCATCATGAGAGCCAAAGGACTACAGAAAGCCATCCATTCCACATAGTATTAAAGCATATTAAAATTGTTGTGATTTTAATGCAGATGACGTGTTTGATCTTTTTACTTTATATGACACTAGAAGCAATGATATCAATTATAATCAAGATCTTAGGTCAAATTGTCCCCCAGAGTTGAAGGCATCTCCTTCCTCTAAGGTCTAGAAGAAACTTTAGAGGATCTCGCCTTCATTACATTAGCCAAAACTGGAACACCAGGGTAACCTCTCCATCAATACAAACCTCAAAACTTTCACCGAAAGCCCAGTTTTCATCCTGATTTTCCTCCAGTTAGGATTTTCACATTATAATTTAGAGGGCTCATTAACCAAATTCTTTTGGTATATCACTATCATGCAGGGAAAGGGCTATAATTGATTTGCTGACGAGGTACCTATAGAGGGTAAATATTTGGAACCAACTCCCACAACACATTTCAGAAGTGTTATTCAATGCATACCCCACTAGAAGGTAAAAATCTATACAACTCAAACAAATGAAAGGACCACAAAAATCCCTATATATTTACCTCTTTTCCATCAGGATTCCTCATAACAACGCCATCAACAACAGGAGATTTGCGTGCTTCAGCATGTGCATACTCTTGGCCAACTGTATATACCTATAATAAAAGTAAACACCTAGGTTCTAGTAACATAGCATGAAACGACATAAGTAGTATACGATAACATGGCTTCGTGGTACAATATGACAAATATAGATATACCACTCAAGATTTTGATGTACTAAATAGATTTCCCATTGCAACAAATAGAAGCAACAGAAAAATGCAAAATAATAGTAATAATAATAGTCAAATAAGAAATAAGATTGCAAAGTGCCAAGAAAATTTCATGGAACCATTCTTATAAAAGAACCTTATAAAAGAACCTGAGTAAACTATTGAAGTCAACCATGAAATCAATTTCAGTCAAGGTTCTAGGTGCTGTGGCACATACCCATGTCGACCAGTATTCACGCAGAGTAACTACTATAAGGGGTTGTTTAGTTGGATGTAATTGTACATGCAATGTGGTTGGAGATGCATGCAATTGGAAGTACAACAGTTACAACAACATACATCTCGTTTGGTTTAATGTAGCAAAAAAAAACATACCAATTATAAATAATTTGTTCGATTGCATGCAGTTGAGAAGTGCATTTATAAAATATTATACCGTAGTTTCAATATATTTTTTATTTAAAAGGTGAATAAGGAGGCAAGTTTACCTTTTGTTTAAAGTTACCCTCTCCAACTATTTTAGTTGAAACTACGGCCAATTTGGGCACAGTTTTAACTGCTGCAGTTAAGCCTCCAGGTGTTATTCCAACTGTAGTAGTTGGATTCAAATGCATCAAACCAAACAACGGATTTGAATCCGTATTCAGTTACAGCTGAATGTGCAATTGCAACTATACCCAATCAAACAACCTTTAAATGAAGTGCAATATTTAAACAGAACAATTTGGAAGCGAGGACAATGCAATCTATAAACATATTTAAAGCTGGAGTCCTAATACTGCGTGGCATCTCCATATTAATTTGGGGGGAGGTGGGGTGGGGTTGGGGCCCGCCTTTTTTTCATCCCAACCCCTCTATCTCATCATCCAATAATTTCGCAGAGGGACTAGCATTGGGCTCTCTTTCATTATTACAAAAATTTTAAGTATATAATTTTTACATATCTTTTTATATAGTTTAGATTACTTATATTAAGTATAAATTTTAATTTTATAAAATTGATCATTTAAAAATAGATTGAGCAGTAAAAGATGAGAGAGAGATTGATAGAGTTTAGCTTAATTATTTATATTAATAAATATATAGTTGCGAGAATTGCATAAAGTATACTAACTGAATTTGTACAGATAAACGATGCATTTAAATTTTGAAGTCAAACTACCGTTGACTATGTCAAATCAAACAAATTGAAAGGTTGTATAGTAAAAACAAAATTTGAGAGGTTGGATAGCCAATTAGGAAATCTCTACATGTTTTTATTTTAATTTTAATATCAAATTTCAATGTCATATTTATAGTCTGATGAGCAATCAACTTCACATTCAGAATCTTCTGAAATATTCAAAACATGATTGGTCGACTTTTAATTTTAACAATTAAGCATTCTAAACTTTCTTAAATAATTTAACATGTTCTTTTTTAGAATGAAATCACTAATTGAACAAAACCGATCGATGCGCAACCCTTACTTCGTTTGGAAAAAAAAAAAACATAAAAAAGATAAATTACACCTTTAAACCTTAAGCTATGAGATGCATAACACTTGAGTTCTCGAATTTTAATGCGTTACAACAAACTATTAGTCATGTGACACTTTAGTCCTCAAACTTCAATTAATTACAATTTCTGGTTTGAACTATGAAGTATGTTATATTTTAGTCTTCAACTTTTACTGATGCTATAAATATAATTTATTATTCTTATGATTTTGCTCTTATTATCTTTTTATCCTTCTTACACTTTATTCTTAATTTATTCTACTTTTATTATTTTTTATTCTTTGACTTCTTTTTTTTACTTTTCTTATATTTTTACTATTTTTTTGTTCAGCTTTTTTTATTAATTTGCTTTTGCGGAATCCACCCGCTGCAACGCGCGGGTACCTTCACTAGTATAAACTTAAAACACATTACTTGAAAAATAGAACACGGCAAGGTCATTACTCGCTAGAATATTTACATATAACCTAAAATCTAGCTACATGGTCCTTCAATATTTACAAACCTAGTATGAAAAGGAGTTAGCATGAGAAATTGCAGGGTAGAGATGATACAGATTGCAGTGGATAGATGGTTTGTAGTAGCCTACAACCTAAGGCAGTGACATAGTGTGCTCTCTAGTAGCTACTCCTCTACGAACACCTCAACAAGTCCCAACTACTAGTACAAATTTTGCACAGTAATGCAACCAGAGGAAGCTAATTATTCGTAGAGCACATAAATAGTAAAAAAGAAGGCCCAAAAAAATTCAACTTGGCAATGCTTCAATTTCTTAGCTCATTATGTTCAATGAAAGAAAAAACACCAAACGTCGGTACTTTATAATCTAAGAGATTGCTACGTCATTTCACAGTCTAAGAAGAGCAATTAATATATAGATGTCACATATAATAACAAATCTGCATTATTTTCTATATGAAAAAAAAGAGTAAAAGATTAACCAAATGAAAGATAATAAAGAAAGAAAGTCAATGTAACCTTGACATCTGTTCCCCCAGTGGGCATGAATTCCTCGTAAATGTAAGATCCCTCACGACGCACTCTCCTAACCTCTGGATGAAACTCGCTGGAGCGATTGCCAACCTATATATATATGCATTTTGAAAGAATCTCATGTTGCAGAAATATAATTTTTCAGGATATCTATGAAATGGATAAGTAGCTTACAATATAAGTTAAACACAAAAGAGATGTACTAGAGAATATTTCTTTATCTTTAGTTGTTATCTAATAAATGACCATCTTAGCCCTTTGAAAACACGACCTACAAAACATAATCTCAACATTAGCTATTCAGGCTTTCAAAAGTCAGCATGATATGGACTACTAAAAATTAAAACAAGTTCCGATTAAATAATTTATTTATTTTTATTTATAACCTAAGTGTAGATTGCTCAGCCAACATGGACAGATAATTTAATCAAAATCTCAAGACAGAAATGCACCAACTTAAACATTCATATAATCATGTTCATCAAGAAGACAAATCAGAGCATCAAATCATAATGTGAAAGCATCCAAAGTTCATCAAAATCTCTCAATCTACGAACAGATGGTGCAAAAATCTAACAAAATAATTAGATTATATAGATTAGACACTTTCACTTCATTTTTACTTTATAACTCTAATTAAATTGAACACCGGAGTGGTTGGCACCCCCCATTGCTTAAAGGAGAGGGGGTGGTCTCAAGTCACTGTCGCAGGAATTTGATGAGGAATCTAGCACATTATTCTCAAACAACTCCTTTGGAAGAAAGGAAAAGAAAATGAACAGTACCTTTCGAAACAACTCCTTCATTCCTCCACCAGCGGAACTAGGATAGTATATCATTATGCTGTGGTCATCCCCTTCGTGAGAAAACATGATGTGTCAGAAGCTAGAAAGCAGGGTTCGTAAATGAAGATTACTCAGATAAAAAATAATTACAAATGGAAAATTTTACATCTCCTATTTGATTTGGTAGTTACAGTTACAGTTACACACTCCAAGACACATAATGTCCACAGGTTCATGTCATGCAAATGATGTCATTCAGTTCATTTGCACTCACACTATAAAATGTATCGAAGCATTCGCATACAGAATACATATTGAAATTCTATCAAAAAATTACGTCTTTTAAAAGTTGAAATGGCTTCACGATTTCGCTCGAGATCCTCCAAGTTTATATAGATTACATAGATTAGAATAATCATAATGAACTTAATCCATACAATCGTGATGTACTAGAATGTTGTTGTCTCGTTGATGCTACTTCTACGTAGAGCATGGCACAACATTTGTTTCACTATTTATCAAAGAGAACAAAGTATTGATAAAGAAAATAACAAGGGTCGGGACTAAATATGTATTATCAAAACCTTCGATCACCCATTTTGAACTTTAGTCTTTTTGAAATGGTAGAAAAGCAAAACTTTATGCAAACCGATAACAAGACAAACGAGTAAAATTCAGTATGCAGGATGCAAAAGCAAGTGCCACAATACCAAAAGGAAAAAAAAGAAGTCCAGAGAAGTAATGAGGAACAAAATCCTACCATCGATAGGTTTCTCCACAAAAGGCTTCCAAAACCGCTTCCCATGAACCTCAACAAAATCTTCTTGCTCAACAAAGTAGTCTAGTTCTTGACAAGGATACTCTCTATTCACCAGAACATAATTTGGAACAGGAATACCAAATGCTTCCAAGCACTAAAGAAAGTAAACAAGATCAGGTTGCATGATTACTATGTACAATTTATAAAAATTATAATACTTAATACTAACAGGCCGTAATTACTTGGCCAGTCCCAAGAAACGACAAGGAAAAATTTTAAGAAATAGAAAAGAATCAGAACTTGTATAACCAATAGAATGATATGCAAAAAGTTTATCAACCCTTCTTAATGAGGAAGTACATGAATAAGCCATATGAACTAGTTTCGCTCTATCTTCAGAAACTCATCATGTTGCATGCGAACAGATTCATTGAAATCACGGTGTATTCAATTTTAATTCCTGTGATGGTCCAACCATAAATTCTTTGTGTTTGGCAGCTGCACTAGTCCATCGGTTCCTTCCAAGTTTCAGTTATGAAATAAATGAAACCAAAACAATTCAAATAAATATCTACTACTAGTAAGATCTACATTCAAGAGAACATTGCATGATCATTATATCACGATATGTTATATTATCTACATTTCAGACAATAGTTTAATATTTTCATACTGGAAAATAAAAAGACATTAATGTTGTTGGGTATATGTCTTTTTTTTTATAGAGCACAGAGGTATTTATTTGGTCCATAAGGTTATTATATATAAAGAAGCATGTGTAACGAGTCTCAGCGATGCTATGGGGATCTGTTCCTTGGCCTCTCCTCACCCTCACTCGCTGCTTTGGCGACGCCGTTGTCGCCGTCACCTTTGCATTCGTAGGTGCGATTACGAAGCTTATTGAACCTCTCTGTTGCTATTTTAGATTAAAATTTTAGTTCCAATATTATGTTCTTTGTTTGTTTTTTAAAAAATTTTTGAGAAAACAGGGAAAAAAATTTGGGGAATTAATGGGAAAAAAAAGAAATAAAACCTGTGTGGCCGGAAGGGGAAGAAAGAAACGCACCGAATCCACCAGCATAAACCCCTTCACCACCCTAAATTGAGCACCAAATTATCAAAAAATACAAAAAAAAAACCTAAAAAATTGACGCGAATTAGGTTTAATTTTAGTGGAAATTGGGAATTTGAGGGTCGTACGATTAGATTGAGCGATTTGAAGGAGGAGGATACATCGATCTCACTGCCCCCGCCGTTGATCGCTGGGGCGAAAAAGCCGAGCTCCGCGGCGGAGCTCGCCGGGGCAGCGCAGGTGCCGTTGCCGATGGGATCAAACAACGTGTAGCGCGCCACTGCCGCCGCTGCTTCCGGTGACGAATCCTCACCCAAATCCCATCCCCACCACCATCTCGCCAGCGCCGCTCCCCATCTCTCTGATGCCCACGAAGCGCTCCGCGATCAGCTCGGCATTTCGTCGAACAGGGCGCGGGCACCAGGGAGAGGGCACGGGGGCTCGAGAGCTCCTCCGGCAAAATACCACCACGCTTGCCAACACCGTCCGTGACTCCATGCTCACCACCCTCCTCGACGACTCCTGGAACCTCCCCTCCGCTTCCTCCGCCGCGGAGGTGGGGGCGGGGGTGGCGGACGGCCCGATCCCTGAGTACTTCATCGACCGGAGCCTGGCGTGCTTCAGGGTGCTCCCGGACCTGCTTGGTAGGAGGGAGCTGCACTCACCGGCACACGTGCCGGAGCGGCTCCTCCGCGAGGCGCTCTTCTACTAGCTGCTCGGCCACATGCACACCACGCGCTGGGGCCGCCTGCTCGACAGGTCCCGCATACGGCTCGCCTGCTCCATCCCCGGCCACAACCCCGACAACGGCACCGTCGTGCGTGCTCTCCTGACGGCGGTTGCTACGTGGCCCACGGCGTGCTTGCCCACGTCTATGACTGGGCTCTCGACGCCCACCCCCCGCTCTCCCTCGACCACCAGCCCCTCAAGAGATCGGAGAGAGATCGGAAAAAGAGAGAAAGAGAGAGACAGAGAGAAAGCGGATACATCACCTAGCCACAATTAATTAGGAAATCCTCACCAGAATTCTGACCTGCGAAGATCGCGACGCAGATATCGGCGACGAGATAAGAAAGATTGAGGGAGAGAGAACAACGGGAGAGAGAACAACGGAGGGAGATCCTTGCCAGATCCCCCACCGGCGAAGATAGCGTCGCGAATCCCGGCGGAAGATCGGAGAGAGCGTGGATCCTGGCTGGAAGATCGGAGAGAGCGTAGATCCTGGCGGGGACATCGGGCGGTGGAATGCGGAAAGAGAGAGAGAGAGGGGCGGGGGGGGGAACGTGGAGAGCAAATGGAGAAAAAAGAGAGGCGGCGGAATGCGGAGGGAAAGAGAGAGAGAGACGGGGAGGTGGGGGGAGGGGGGGGAACACGGACAGTAAAAAAAAACCGACAGAAAAGCAAAAAAGTGACACGTCAGACTCTGAAGGCCCACATTTCCTGTATTTGTATAGATGCTTTCCAATGTCTCATAAGAAAAACAAATAAAACACAACTAGATTTTCCGATTATTGATTAATAGTATAGAACTATAGATATTCTGGTTTCTTCTAAATTTTGAGGTAAGTAAATATATAACTAACTAACATAAGAGAAATATAATGATGATCTCATGAATAATGTGATTACAACTATAAATTAATAGGAATCAGATTTCTTTAATTGGATATTTACAAATATGAAATTATAAATTCTTGTAAGTTCATGCCAGAATCTATGAAGTCTTATGGGATAACAAGAAAAGGCATGTTGCACAGAAAAAGCTAAACATCAAATACAAGGACCTCACAGTAGCTGTACCTCATAAACTTTGCGGCGATCATGGAGAAGATGCTGCGACTCCAATTCATTGACTAGAAAAGGCCTAAATTGCATTTAAGTATGACATAATAGTCATAAATTATAATAATAACAAAACTGCAAAAAAGTTACCTTTCTTATACTCTATTCGAAAAAACAGCAGACCACAATATGCTTGTAAGTTCATAATGTTTAATGAAAGTAAAAATTCAAATTTCATTTCAACTCAAAATTAGAAGATGATTTATGCAAGAATGGTAATTTACTTGGCTAATAACGATGACTTCTATTAACTAAAACCAAAACCTGGCAGGTGATTAGAGCTTAAAACTGATTGGAAAATATCAGTCCAATCTGGCATCTAAATCTAAGCTTTTGCCAGATATGGGTCTAGATTTCTGTTTCCATAATTAAATCCAGATACCTACTTCTATTGGGGGTACACTTTTCCAGATATGGACATATGTTTAAGTATTCTATATGCACGTATATCCACTTCGTATATTAGAATGTAACCAAATATAATATATAAATTCAGCAATGTGCATACTAACATGCTCTTCCGTAGTCTCTAATGTCTTTGTTCAAACATATAAGGAATATATGATATCCAATTTTTTGTTTCAGAAATGTTCTAGAGTAGAGAAGTTCCAGAAAACAAGCCAAATAAGCACCGAGTGAAATCCGAATTCAGAATTGTAACAACTAAAAGCAAAGGGCAAAATAAATGGCTAGAGAAAAAAAGGAAAAGAAAAGAAAAATGGCATCTTCTGAGAATTACCAAATGCATAGTATTAAAGGGAAAGTGTAATTGTAATACTTCCAAACAAAAAATGTTAGACTTAAAAGTCCATAATAGATGGATGGTAAAGGTAACTTGAACAACCAAAAAATGGTGACATATAATTATTTCTATCTTTAACATCTGTGACAGCTAGAGCAATCGTCTGAATAATGAAACAAAAACCAATAAACTTCATGCTAACTTAGAAAGATTTGCGGCAGAATGAAAGTATTGCACCTTCGTAGGGCTGCATATTTCTCAGCTTTTTTGAGTGGATAACCAGATGAATAGAAGGCAATCAAGCAATCACAAATTGGCCAGCTGTAAAATCACAACCATATTGTGAGAATTCATTGCTAGAAAATAAGCCTTTTTCTGATTGTGAGTTGTTGTTGCACGGCACCTAAACACCCAGAGCTAAAATAAAATCTCAAAATGCAATGGAGAGTCCAAAAGCAACATTGAATCTAAGATTTACATTGAAATGGATAAGTTGAAACATAAATACAGGAATCTGAATTCAAGTCGATCATCAAAAACCAACAATTATTTAAAAGAACTTATCTATGACAAAGTCACCAATTAAAAAATAACTGCACACAAAAGTTAAATAGAATATTATTGCAGATGCAGAGGAATGAAGAGGGCATGTTGGCCATCAGAAATTTCACATTCTTAACAATCATCCCTTGTGCCACAATTTCATCTTTGCATTGCAAACCATATACTTATTGTGTTTTTCATCCTAGTTCTTGACGATTATGTACGGACCGTTCCCTTGAAGGAATAGTCAATGCAAAAAAACAGGAAGCGCATTCTGTTTTCATAGATAAATAATCTGGTCTTAACCCATGGACAGGACTTTAGAAGGAGAACATAGCCCTAGAAAAGCTGTTGTAAAAATATAAATAATTGAGCATGTAAAGTATATGGGAAGCAAGAACATGGATGACCAATCTCCTCATTGACAGGAAGTAAAAATATAGCTGAAAAAACAAAAGTAGTTAAACTATTTTTTTCCAGCTCTGTCCTGAGTAAGCACCTCTCAACTGGATCCTCAAGAATAACCTTGTCACCAAAGAATATAATCTACAACAGAAACAACAAGTATTAGCAAAGAATCTAAATGCAATAAATGGTGAGGAAAATGTAATGAAATGTTTCTTGCCCTTAAGAGAAAGAAAAAGAATAGAATGAAAAGAAAATGTGCCAAAACGACCTCTCAACCACAAGAAGTAAGAAAAGTAAATTTTGTCAGTTAATATTGTGTCTCCAGAAGTTGAAATGGATGGGGTGAAGGATGAAACCTTGTCATATGCACTACCATCAACACCAAAATCAAACTCAGCACCTCAACATCAATTCATAATTCTACAAATTTAGGCCATTTTTCTTCTTCTTTTTTCCCTCGAAAGCAATATACATACTACTATCATCTTTATGGTAAATAGCCTTTTTTAGCTCCAAACACATTGTGAGATCCAAAAAGAGATAGTTCCATGCAACAATCTACCAACAGAACAAGTAAGAAATCTAGTCCATACACAAAGCACAGATACTTCATGTGTAGATAATGTCCATAGAAATACATAATTATTTCTGATATCTGCCAAGATACTAGCATTTGTCCTGCATGTACAAGACACAAGTTGGATGACATTTTAAGGAATTGCATATTAAGGCAATCTGAAAAGGGAGAACATCCTTCTAGCTCCTCATATACTTGGTTGCAATTTGTACGCATTATTTAGTAATGAATGATAAACCATGCTGATTCAAAGGGACGGTTGTTAACCATAGAGCTTCACAAAATTAATTAAAACAAATTTATAGAAAGAAAAGGCATAGTTGTAATGTAATATGAGCACCAAGAAAGGTAATTGTGAATATCACAGTTACTAAAACAATGTTGAGGAAAAATGGAAGGAATTGGATAGGAAGAAAATAAATAACCAACCATTGATCTTCTTTCCTCAAATCAATCGAAAAGAAATAAATTCTGCTAGAACAACCACAAAAATGCCCTTTTACCTTTAATTTAGTCAGGATTCTAATTAGAGGAATTAAAATCAAAGACAATTAATTTGATGAACCAAACCAGCGAGGCAAGATGGCAACCAATGTTCAACAACTAATGGATTTCTATTCATATGCCTGGAATGATAATAATCTTTCTGTTGACAAAACTGAAATATGTTACTGGTCACATGACACAAAATCAATAATAGAAGTACAGAATATACTTGTTATTGTGTTATCATGATATATACACATTCACTGGTTTAAAATTTGGAAAATATGCGGATACAATTATAAGTGGTCTGTCAATGCCTTGAGCCTGCCTACCTCACATAAGATCTATAGTTATGAAGTCAGACAGAAAACCTAGCTTAATTTGGCAATCACAAGAAAAGTATATTAGAGAAAGTGGAGACAGATATTTGATCAAGAAGATACAGAACAATACATGACATGCATAACTAGAACTCAGCACCAAGTAAGAAGATAGGGACTTCGACTGTGTGAACATGTCACGAAAGGGATAAAAGTACCTATTCACAAAACCTAGTTTTAACTTGGGAATAACAAAAATCAGTAGATTAGAGAAAGTGGAGGCAGATATTTGAGCAAGTAAGTATAGAACCTAAGTATGACATGTGTAGCTAGAATTCGACACGAAACGACAAGATAGGGACTTTGATCGAGTCAAAACGTCATGAAAAAGACAAATACCTATACATCATGAACAGGACCAGCAACTAAGAAAGTTTCAACTTTTATCCAACAGATCCTTAAACCTTAAGGATAAATGAGAATCATTTCATAACAAGCTCAGATTGCCCATGTGTCAGAGAAATGCAGATCCACCTAATTGTCAAAATTCAATAAGTATATTATCCGGAGGAAGAAAAGGCAAAATTTTGACGATTAATAGGTTACCTTTCTAATTCAATGAGAAGTGCAACTTTTTCCTATTCAAGAATTATGTTCTCCTTCTAAATCAAGGTTCTTTCCTAGAGATCATTACTCTCACCTACAAAAGTTATGATCCGGATATTGAACTACAATTTTTATCCTCCGTGTCAACTGATCAACGGCATTGACTTTCCCTCAGAACAGACATCAGTTGAGGTGCTTTACTTCATTAACCACGATGTCCCCACATCAAAGCGTGATTTTACACCATTACCTCTCACATGCAGACACAAATATAGGCACACGTACATGCATGCACATGCATATGCAATGATGCATAACCAAGATCTTAAGAAGAAAATAAACACACACCAAAGAAATAAACACACACCAATTAGCTTAAAGAACAGCAATCGTGAGCAACTCATAAACCATAACAGCAATAAAATCTCAGCACATTACTTATTTATATAAGAAGAAAAAAAAAAAGAAAAAAAGAACAACAGTTAAGCTAGCATAAATTTGGAAGCACTTAGACCTTGATACTTCTAGATATATATACTAAAGCATTTGAATGGATGGTCTACATCACCACATGATCACTCATACTTACAAAATTGTGAGAATCTCCTATCTAAAGATCAATTGTCTCAAAATCAACAATCTAATGGCTTATATGAGGAGATTTAACAGTGTGGAGCAATCCCAATTTGTTTGATTTTTATTTTAAAATAGTTTTGTATATCCAAATCAAGATCACTGGACGTTTCTCTCACATCAAAAATCTTGTCTCATTTTTTAAAGCCTTGTTTACACAGTTCTTTTTTGTCCAACTGATGCAATGAAAAAAAGTTCATTCAAAAATTATGATTTTGGCTTCAAGAAACTTCAAATGTTCAAGGTAATATGTAATAATAAAATGGCTATCCGTCTCGTCAATTTAAAGAAGAGCTATGTCCTCTAGAAGTATTCTAGCCTTGGTCTGGGTATTAATTATTATTAACACCTCAAAAACTCATTTAAGTGACCAAAACTTAAGGACATCACCCAAGAAATTTCCAATTCATATCGACCGCGGTAATTAATGTAATCTAAAGAAACCCAGAAAATCTAAAGAAACCCAGAAAAGGAATAGTCAAATTCGAATACTGTTTGCCCAACCTGCACAAAGAACTACTCCCAATAAAAATTTAATTCCAAATCTCCAACTTGAATGATTCTACTCGCATGAATGCGAATTACACATGCACATCCATTCAGGCACAAAAAAACATAAATACATACATGACTATACACATATGCAACTTACGTATGCACGTCTCAATCATACGAACGCAAAGATTCGCATATGTTGCATCAAGACACAAAACAAAACAAAACAAAACAAAGGATTCGTGAATAAAAGATTGGAATAACCAAAAAGTTATTCCCGGTATTCTCAGACGAACAACAAGAATAATCAACAAAAAGTAAGAACAAACAAATTTGATATTCCTCTCAAGAATCATCAAATAAGATACAAATCTGACGATACCTCAAATTCGCCGAACGCTCGGAGCCGTTCAAGAATCTGCTCCATGGGAGAGGAGGACACCTATTTAATCCACAAACAAGTGATCAAGAATCCACAAAGAAGAGATATTTAGCAACAACATTCACAATATCCTCACATATCAATGCAAATAAAAATCGGAAAATCACAAGAAAAAAAAAATCAGAAAAGAAGGGGAAACATCAAAAGAAACGAGAATCCGAGGTGAGAAGAAGAGATAATTAGCATCCGCATTCCCAATGTCGCCGAATATCATTGCCCAAAAAAGAATCAGAAAATTCAGAAAAAAAAAAGCAGAAAAAAAGCAGAAAAAAAGGGGATCAAAAGAAACGGGAATCAGAATCCGATTCTTTTCACCTTCTTTTCCATGACGCACACGCCGATCGTGATCTTGTCCCCGCCATTCTCCGCCATTTTTCTCCTCCCCCCACTCTCTCCCTCTCTCTCTCTCTCCACCTCGCTCTCTACCTATTCGAGTCGCCTCTTCTCCTCTCTCTCCTCTCTCTCTCTCTCTCTCTCTCTCCAAATCTCTTAATAAATCTCTACTTTCTCTCTCTCTCTCTCTCTTTCTCTCTCCAAATCTCTAGATCTCTACTTTGTTTATTTATTTATTTATATTTCTTTTTGGAAAATTCTGGAAATAAAAGAGAGAGAGAGAAAACGAGAAGTTCACCTCACTAGAAACATAGAAGAGTACAGAGGAGAAGCCGAGTCCTCGGTAAACGAAGTTACTTATAGAAAATCTAAAAAAAAAAAATTATAAAAAACAAAATAAAAATAAAATTATAATTTTTTTAAAAAAAAACAAAGGAGACAAAAGAGAAAGCGTAGCACAATCACAGGCCTCCTCACTACGCCTTTCTCTTTTAGTCACGGACGCATTAATTAGAGACTATTTATTTATATTTTGTAACATTGTAAAATTATTTTTTTTTTTTATTATTATAGGCCCATTATTTATTTTTGCATTTAAATTTATTTATAATTCCTGGCACAGGTTTATTCAACGCGTGGAATCGGTGGGGGAAGTAAAGGGGGAAGGAGACGAGATCGGTTTTGGCTCTTTCCCTAAGATAGAAGATGGTTTTTTTTCCCCTGAACCTGGTGCATGGTTACATTCTGTACACTGCACCTTGTTATTTTTAACTGTATATATTTTTAGAAAAAACTTCAAACACCACCTCTTCGATTTCATACTTTCTCACTTTAGTATCCTGTGATTTAAAGTGTATTAATTTAGTCCCGTGTTGTTTTATTTTTATCTTTTTATTATCGATTCTACTAATTTTTTTTTGTTAAATCAGTAACAAAGTTTAAACTAAAGGATACTAAAGTAAATATTCGATAAAACTAGATGGAAAATCTGAAATTTTTTATATATAATCTAATGAAATATTAATAGAAAGCTGAAGAAAAGATAAAAATAAAACCATATAATACTAACTTAATAAATTTTAAATCATAGAATACTAAAGTGAAAAAGTGCAAAATCACGGGAAGTGGAGAAATATTGGAGTGGACGTTGAATGAAGGGAAAAGAGCGTGAGGTGCGTGGGATGATGTGGTGAACTGATCACAGGGAATTATTGGACGCTGAAGTTAAAAAATCAAAAGAAAAAAGAAAAAAAGAAAAAAAGAAAAGTAAACAAGAGCTGCGAGAAGTCGCCGCTCCCCCAGAATTTCCGCTTTCCGTTAGTACCTTTTTGACCGGGTGGTGGGAATGTTTCATTTATATTCATTTCATTCACTATGAATTCTCGTCACATTAATTTTTTTTTACTAAAATATTTTTAAAATTTTTTAAATTTCAGAATGATAGTGTAAGATATACATTCTTTTAAAATATACAAATAGAATTTCTCATAAATTTAAGAAAAAAATTTCAAATATTATTCTTGTAGTTTCGTATTTTTTTACTTCAGTGCTCTGTATTTAAAAATATGATTTCACGCTTTCTTACTTTAGAATCCTATAATTTGGAATGTGCTACTTTAGTACCGTGTGATTTTTTTTTCTCTCTCTTTTCGTTATTTTCTGTATTAATTTTTTTGTTAAATCAGTGACAAAGTTAAAACCACAGAGTATTAAAATAAAAATTTGGTAAACCACAGGGTACTAAAATGAATATTCGATAAATCATAAGTAAGATAACAGAGAGCTAACGGAGATACTAACGGAAAGAAAAAAAATAAAACCACGAGATACTAAAATGATACACTTTAAATAATATGGTACTAAACTAAGAAAGTGCGAAACCACATAGGTGATTTTTTAAGTTTACCCTAAATTTAATATAATCACAATTATGATAATTAGTAATATTTTAAATTTTGTCAAAATTGATTAGCTTGTAAGGCCGAATAACGGGTGCTAACCTATTCGAAACAATCAGAAAGCTAAAAATAAAAGGATTAATTACATACAGTATAAATATATCGAATAACAGATATATTCCTATAAAATTTAAATTTTCATATTTATTTCTACAAAAATCCTAACGTTTTTAAATATACCCTTAATGATAGAATTCATTAGAAAAATATAGTTAATTATGTAGAATATTTAATAATTTATTAATATTTAAATTCATAATTTATAAAAGTCCTAACATTTCTTTTTCTGGAATTCAATATTATAAAATATTGTTGCTACTTGTCTCGATTTTCACTTCCTGTTCATTTTATTTTATTATTTTGTAACCAATTAAATTTATTATTTATCGTTTCAGTTGACTTATTAGTAAATTTTACAATTCAGGGATAAAACCGGATTTTAATACACTGCAATCTTTTAAGGCCAAGATTTGATGTGTTTTTCGATCATTTTTTGTTTGGGTTAATTGGATATATATATATATATATANTATATAATATATATATATATATATATATATATATATATATAAAGTCATAAAATTACATATTTATTCCCACAAAGTTTTAGTTATACTAAATATCCCTCCAAAATAGTATAGTTTGCAAAGATATTTCTCTCTATTAGTTGATCAATTTACTCACTTATGTTTTTTCTATAAAGTCACCATTATCGTCAATCAAAAATTATTTATTAATTTTAATATTTTTATTCTAATTTTTATACTGTTCTATGTGAACTATAAATTATTCAAAAAAAAATTTACAAAAACTATTTTTTGTAAGGGCATAATGATCCTACCTGTCAAAATTTAATGGTCAACTAACGACTGTCAACTACTAGAAATATATTTGTATATTTTAAACAATTAAAGGAATTATATATATCTGATAATCTCTATTTATTATTTGGAGATGAAATTTGTTATTTCCTTTGTTTTATTTTTTAAAATCACATGGTATTAAAATTAAAAGAGTAAAACTATAAGGGTGGTATTTGAAGTTTGCTCAAAAAAAAAAAAAAAGAAAAAAAATGTGGCGGAGTGGGGACCACGTTGATTCGGGAGAATCCAAGTGCCGGAGTGTCTTTTCAGACCCCGACTGGGTGGGCCACTTGTAATGCCTTTCCCATTTCGTCCATATCCGTTTTTTTTTTTTTTTTTTTTTTTTTTTTTTTTTTTTTTTTTTTTTTTTCTTCTTTTTGTTAGTGTTAATTTATACAGCTTGTTATAAATAAATGGCCCATTTGCATAAAAAATCTACTAGTTTTAGGTTTTGCAAAAGTGGACAATCTTTTCGTTTTTATAGATTCGATCTGATTTTTTAGCAAACTGACCAAAATACTATTGTACCTTTTTCCTTTTTTTTTCTCTCGTTCTTTTTTTCTTACTCTTCCCAGAGAGCGACGGAGGCAGAGGCGGAGGCGGAGGCGGCCTGCTTCGGTTTTGTCCAGCGTATCTTTACCCTCGCTCGCGCACCTCCCCGCCTTCCTCGCCTCTGACCCCGCTGAGACCGCGCTGCAAATTTTTTTCTTCCCCTCTCCGACCCTCCTCCACCGCCTCCGACGACGACACCTATTTCACCCTCTCTCGTCCTTCTTGCCCTTTCCCTCTCTCTTCTCTTTCGCCTCCGACGACGACGCCTCTCCGCCGACATCGGAGCCGCGAAGGTCGCTGCGGCACCTCCGCCCGTACACCCCCGTCTTTCTCGCCTCCGCCTCTGCCTCCACCGCTCTCTCTGGGAAGAGAAAGAAAAAAGAACAAGAGAAAAAAAAAGAGGAGAGAGAAAAAGGTACAAGGATATTATGGTCAGTTTGCTAAAAAATCAGACCGAATCTGCAAAAATGAAAAAGATGGCCCATTTTGTAAAAGCCCAAAACTAGTGGATTTTTTATGCAATTGGCCTAAATATATCGAATATTAAATATATTTTGATAAAGATTATTTTTTTATATATTTTTACAAAAGTTTAGTAAATATTCATATTTGTTAATCTAATTTGTTATCGTTAGAATATTATTTATTTTTTAACAAAAAATAAAAAATAATATTTTCACCCTCACAAATATATTTTTTTAAAAGTCCAAATTGTTAGCATTATACAGAAATATTCTCCCAACAATTTCTAACGGTCATCTTCTTTCTTTCTAACATCACAAATAGAATAAAAGAGGTGAAAAGGTCAATTTAACTTATTCACTAATAGGTTTGAGTATTATATCTATGTCTAATTATATTTTTTCTAACGGATCCTAACATCGGGGTTTATTTAAAAATGCTAGAACTTTTATAGTAATAAATATAAAAAATTAAAGTTTATAAGAATATATTTGTTATTCGATATATATTTACAGGAAATTAATTTTATTTTATAATACAATTTCTCTACATTCACTGTTTTATTGTACTTAGAGAGTTGGCTAGTTATCGATAATATAGTGTAAATAATACATAGTAGATTTCCTCCCCCTGCTAATTGAAGCTGAAGCGTTTAAAAATAACTTATAATATTTATCTAAATTTTAGGGGCAATTTCACCACTACCCCTCTCAAATATAAAAATATCATAAATACCCCTACAAAGTTGAAAATATCATATATACCCCTTCAAATGCAAAAATTTTTCACAATTACCCTTCCATCTAACGACTGTTACTAAAACTATGGTTGAAGTTGGGTTAAATAAAAGTTGAGTTACAAAATGACTAATTTAGCCCTAAAAAGGTTAGGTATTATTTTGATAGCAAATAATGAAATAATTAAGGGGTAATTTCATAAGTACCCTTCTAAATTTTAAAAATAATATCTCTAGCACTAATTATTAGTGGGTAAAAAATAAAGAAACCCCTCACTTGTAAATCATTTTGAACTAGAACCCTTTAAGTTTTATTTTTTAACACTAAAAGAGACCTTGAACTATCAGTTTTTTTTTATTTTGACTTTACTTAGTTAAAAGTTTTTTAATTGAGATCCCTCGCATGAATTTGATAAAATTTTTAATTTTGTTGGAAAAAAACACTCAATTGCTAAAATTTTTTAAAAAAAACACTTAGGTTGAGAGGGTATATATATATAAAGAGTTTTGTTATAATACTATCGGTAGTACAACTTGGGTTACTATGATTTGTTTTCGATGATAGGATTTCCAAATTGACAATTAGCACCGTTAAATATGATATAAACCATTTAAACTATCTGAAAATCAAATTTCACGCTTTTCTGAGTTACGATCATGTCGAAGTGAACTATAGATGAGAGGGTTTTCATAAAATTTTACTTTATTGTTAACAATAAATTTTCAATTAAAAAAATTTTGTTTAAGCAGATCATATAAGTAATACTCTAATATAGAGAATTTTGATATCAAAATATTTTTAGCATGAGATATGTGAGTTATTTAAATAAAATTTTTAAAAATAAATCTTTAAATAGTTAATGTTGAATTCTACTATAGACAAATTGCATTATAACTATGTATAATTTAAAAGCGAAAAATCATAATGAGATTTAACTATCACACTTAATAGACTATGGATCTTTAATTGTAATATTTTAGAAATAATGTTAAATTATTATGTGATTCAAATGTTAAAAATTGATCATATAATTAATCTTAAATATTAAATGTTTAAATTGTTGCTAGGGGTAAAATTGGTATTTATAAAATATTGGACGACCATTTGACTGAAAGTTAAGCTAAAGGGTATCTGTGAATATTTTTGGGTTTAAGAGGGGTATTGATGATATTTTTCAGTTTAGAGGGTTATCCATGAAATTATGATTTTTCAGAGGGGTATTGATGAAATTATCCCTAAATTTTAAATCAACTTGTACCTCTCTAAACTTGTAAATTTTCATCAATCATTAATTTTTTTTTTTTTAGTTTTTCTCTCTTCTCTATCTTCTCTTTCTTTTCTTTTCTTCATCTAAGAAATTGTTTTATTTTTCTTTCCGAGTAGGTTGATTATTTTACCTTTTTTTATAAACTTAACATTTGATGTATAATGTAACTTTCAAATAGCAAAGAAGTTAAACTTTTACAAAAAATTTTCTTCTCAATACGAAATAATTTAAAACTGGATGAAAAAGAAAGATGTAATTTGGTAAGAGATAATTTTCTTATCTGAAATTACTTTTTTTGGGCCAGTGAGATTGGCGGTTAAAGAAAATTTAATGAAAAAATTTAATTGAGTGTATTCTTTTATAAGGTGTTAGAATTTTTAAAGGATATATAAGTTAACTTAAATTTTGGTGAAATTTATAAGTTATTTTTAAACTTTAGAGAAGGGTACACCAGTATTTCACTTTTTTTTAATTTAATCCAAAGCATAGGGGACCCCCCCAAAAAAAAAAAAAAATGCAGAGATGATTTAAGCAATTTGTACGTTACTGATCCATGCAATGGCTCACCACATAATTTTTGTTCAACCAAAACTAGCTTTGATCCCTCTGTTCGTGCTAAAAGGGTGTTTTTAATATTATTTAAAAATAGCTTTTTAGCGGAAAAATATTTTTTTTTGCCTGTTTGATCACCAAAAAATAATTTTTCTGAAAAACTTTTTCTTTTCAGACTTTATGAACAATTACAGATTTCATTTTTCATACTTTTTTCTAAAAAATAAAAATATTGAAGAATAGTACTTTCCATAAAAAAAAATTTGAAAAAATTGTTTTCCCTTTTTTTTTTTTTTTCGAGAAATCAAACATTCCCTAAACAGCACATACGAGACAATTAATGCCTCAAAAATACGTGCATATATATTTTGAGTGTTGAATTTGTGGTAAAGGATCTGCACTAGAAATGACTTATAGTCATTGTTAATAATAGATAACAATAAACTGTTGATTGTAATTTACAGTACAGAAAGGATTTAGATGTTGAAATTCAAATTATATTAAAATTTATTTTTCCAGTCATAAATAATATTTCTTTTATTACCGTGACAACCGCGTCTCTGAAAGTTTACACCCAAATTTTAAGAGGTCACCAATTATAGACTAGTTTTCGACTGACGTGGTGGACCAGGTTCAACAAATAATTACCTTCTCCAAGAATATTGCCATGTTGTGATACCAGTTACTGTTAGAATCACTTGAATCTTCTTCTTTCTATGGTATATGGTATTTATCAATCCATCCAAAGAGACAAAATTTACTGTTTGTATTACTAAACCTAACATTATTCTTTTCACACCTTTTGAATCAATCACTTTCACTGTTTCAACTATGAGCACAAGTGGCCCCTTACTCCATCTCACTTGATTTTGCCTTTAATTTTAGTGCTACTGATCTACATATTCTTCACTATGCAATGTTATCCTCCTAAAATTGGCATATGATTTTCATGATCTATTAAAACCTCTTCCTTTTTTCTTTTTCTTTTTCTCCGTCATTTATTATTAGCTTTTGCTATTATTAAGGATGCAAATGGAGCAGACATAGGAGTGGGAGGGGTCCTTCACCGTCAGTCCTGTTTTGTTGATGAGTCGGAATGAATTTGAACGAATTGATTTTTATTTTATTTTTTGACGTCCAACTTACCACTCAATGTGGAACTAGCGACAGGAGGGAGTTTTTAGCAAATTTTTTGCGGATCCCCCACCTCATATTTTATTTTTTAGGTAGATCGAGTTGGATTTGGAACGAATTAACATTTTTTCCTTATCTTTAGTTTCCGGCTACTAATCCATTCGAGGCGGAGCTCCACCAACCTGGATCCATTTGCATCCCTATTTGTAGCGTACTTGGCCAAATTTATCTAGTTTATCTGGTTTTCAAATTGTATACACCCTCTACAAAATTGGACCACTAATTCTCTTCCTCCTAGTTAAATTACCTAGTACAGAGCCCGCGCTTTGCAGCAGGTAGATAATATTTCAGTCAACTTAAATATTTTAATTTCTATAAATTTTAATATATATTATAAAAATTTAAAACCCTCAATATAAAATTCTCAATATATAAATTTAAACCTTGATATTTTTTATACATAGATTTTAATTTCTATATAATGTAGATCACATTTATTTAATTATATTATAATCTTATAATATGAATTATTAACAATAACGGTAGATGTGTGTAATATTTAAAAACTTAGTCCAGACAATTTTTATCTTGAGAAGTGGGTTGGGAGGAAAAATTATTTCATGCACCTGGTGTATACATATATCTTATATATACAACTGGTAAATTTTTTTATTGAAATTTAAAATTTGTAATATACATATATATATATATATATATATATATATATATATATAGACTTTTTATATGATGTAGATCACATCTATTAAATTATAATTACTTTTAGAATTTTAATAATTAAAATTATGTTTAGTGGATGTTATATTTTAATAAACCGGGTAGATGCAAAAGTTGAAGTGAGAAAATTGAAGGGAACACGTGATTGTTGACATGAGCCAACTCTCTATAGTGAAAAAAAAAAAAATAGAGAGAGGAAAAACTTTTCGTTGCACCTAGTGTATATTAAAGTTTGATACGCTATACAGTATATGATGATTGTTGAAAAATCTCATGATTAATATTGCAAAATAATTTATGATATAATATGTATAATATAAAATATTTAAATAATTTATTATATTATGAAATTTATTTTTTATATATTTTTTAGAGTTGTTTTACGGTGCACCGGGTGCGTCCAACATTCTTTTTGAACATTTTGCATGCTCCTATTGGCTCCTCCCTTAAACGGTGATGCCGTATAATGTAGAGCCATTTTCTTGATGTGATGGAATGGAAGTGGCAAATTTTGTACTCTATTTTATAAATTCTTTTTGTACATTTTGCATGCTCCTATTGGTTCCTTCCTTAAGCGACGAGGTGGTTTAATATAGAGCCAGTCATTTTCTTGATGTGATAGAAGTGGCAAATTATGTATTCTATCGATATGATATAATATGTATAATATAAAATATTTAAATAATTTATTATATTATGAATATTTATGTTTTATATTTTTTTTCAGAATTAGTTTACGGTGCATCGGGCGCGTCCAATTAATATTCTTTTTAGACATTTTGCATAATTCCATTGGTTAATTTCTCCGTTAAACGGTGACGTGGCTTGATGTAGAGCCTTTTTTTTTATGTGATGGAAGTGACAAATTATGTAATTCTACATAGATGATTGTTGGACTAAATTTCACCAGAGTTAGAAATAGGGTTGACTTTTGTTTCATTGACTAGACAAAATAAAGATTTAGTCAACATCCGGGTCCACGTTGACCTACCCTTAAGTTATTATTAGCTCAAAAGCCTTGCTGGGTTAATAAAATTTATGATGCAGTGGTTGATTGAAATAATCTAAAATTATGGTTTTGGTTGTTCATACAAATTTTTCATGTATAAGAGATTTAAAATACTTTTACTTGAGTAAAACTAGGATCTTAAATTCTAAATTCTAAACTCTAAATCTTTAAATATAGATAGTCATATGGCATGTTCATATCGATGGGTCTTAATTTAAGACGATTCATATAAGATATAAATTGGGGTTTTTCCTAATATATTAAGGATAATAATAAATTATATATTTTTTATTAGATAAGAAACGTATTTCCTAATGGATAGTTATTATGGATATCCCAATCCTAATACTTATCCTAATTTCTTGATGATATTCAGGATATTTAGGAGTTCCGTTATTCTATAAATACGTTCACTTTTCTCTCGTATGAACGATCGAAAAAGAATCTAAGATATCTTCTCTCTCTTCTTTCTCTTTGGGATTTCCACCTATGTTTCCGGAGTTTTGCAGTGTGGACATAAAAGAGAACTCTAGTAGCCCTCTTTGATTTACATCCGTCGCATCCGACTTGACGTATTCGAGGCATAGGCATAGGAGAAGGCGAGATGTATGGGAGATCTAAAAGCATCGAGATAAGGACGATCCAAGAAGACTACTAAAACAAGCAACATGATCCGATTCCGATTTCTGGATATGTTGGCTATTCAGTTTGTAAGTTTTCGCTGCTCATTTATTCCAACAGGATTGAATGAAACCAATAGAAGGATAAGATGTTCAAATTCAATTTTCTAATAATGTAAAAAGGATCGAATAGGCTAGTGATTCCTACGCCAATTGTAGTTTTTGAGGTCAGAAGTTTGATTCCCGATTATGCTAAGTAACAAATTCGTGACCTCCAAGTATTGGGTATGAAAGCACATTCAATTCATCAAATAGTTTTAATCACAATCTGCTACAACTAATAGAATTTGAAAAAGAAAAATTTAGGACCTGGCTTGTAGAGGATTAAATGATTGGGGACAAATAATAGAATTTGAAACCTTGAATATTCCTTTTTTTCATTCCTAAAATACACCAAATTATGCATAAAATGTCACCTTTTAATTTGGAGAAAGCTTAATTGGTGTAGCAAGAATAAATTAACTAACTCTCTTTACAGCTTCAGCTTCATAGTGGATGGGGGATTGAGAGATGTGAATAGCCTGCGATTCTTCAAGCTTAAAATATCCGTCAAAGTTGAAATATTTGTATGGTTGACATTAAGAAAAGGACTCCTAACTTGTGACAATCTCCAAAAAAAAAAGAAAAAAAAGAAAAAAAAGGGGTTAGTTAGGTGACCAACTCTGCGTCCTTTGTGCGACCATTTGTTCACAAAGTGCACATACGTCAGGTTTATGCTCTTCTGCGTAGACAAAGATTTCCACACACTAGAAAATATATATAGAAGAAGTGCGAGAGAAACAATAAGCAATTTTTGTGCGCTACACTGTCGAATCGTTGGCGCTAATCATTAAGCCCAAAAACTCGAGTTGTTAGAAATATGCAACTAAATCACTTAAAGCGTACAGATACAGCGCCTACGGGTTTCGATTGTGACTCAGTCCACCTAATCTTACATCACTTTGAACATGACTCGGCCCATTTAAACCAACAATCTCCCCTCCAGCATCTGGATACATTTGCAATATGCGGAAATCGAATCCGTGACCTCTGCCTCTGATACTACTTGTCGGATCGTTGGTGCTAACCATTAATCCTAAAAGTTCGAGCTGTTAGAAATATGCAACCAATTCACTTAAAGTGTATAGATACAGCGCCCTCGGGTCTCGATTGTGACTCGGCCCATCCAGCCTCACGCCACTTCAAACATGACTCGGCCCACCTAGTTTCACACTATTTCGAACATGACTCGGCCCAACATAGCCTCTCACCAGAAGGCAGAACGCTGACCCATTTAAACCAACATACACGATAACAAAAGGTCTTACTATATTAGTGGCCAATTAGTTGGCGGTTTGATCAGAAGAAAATAATGTTATTTTTAGAAACTACTAGTCTAATCCATTACAAGTCTTAGCAGGGATCAGAAGGTTCTTTTTCTTCTTTTTTTTTAAGAAAAAGATCAGAAGGTTCTTGAATTCTTGATTCGAATTTTGTTATTAACTGTTTTTTTTTTTTTTTTTACGACTACACTTACTCAACCTTTTCACTTTCTTTCCGAACAACCACTTTTCTCTTTTCGCTCTCGATTTTTTTTTCTTGATTTTTTCCTCTTGCTTTTTCTATTTTGCTCCTCTTTTCAGGAGGCGTCATTTGCCTTCTTCATGACGCTAAGTTTATTTTTCTTATTGAATAAAACAAATTGTTTACTATCTTTTTCTCAACAAAAAAAAAGAATATTTACCTTGATAATTTTCATTGTCTTTTTAGGAAAAGCATCACAAAAAGCTATGTCAGAGAGAGGGGGATTGTGAGAGAAAGAGGTGAAAATTTCTTTGGAGAGAGAGAGAGAGAGAGAGAGATGTGTAGGTGCACACTCTATTCCAGAGAGTGATGTAAAGATAAGTACATGCCTACGTAAGAGAGAAAAAGAGATGATTAAAGGAGGCGACATGGCTCAACTGCGGAGCACGTTTGGTTCTCCTTTTATATAGAATTTTAATAAAACAACTAAGGTCACAAAAAGAAAAAGAAAAGAAGAAGAAGAATATAAAGAAATAAAGAATGATGCATCAACGGCCACTTTGTGATAGTATAGTTATGAAAATCATCTACTTAAGAATACAGCAAAAGATCTATCTCATACGAGTTAAATTATGAGACACAAGTAGATAAGAGCATAATGCGCATCTAGTTTTTTTTTTTTTTTTTTTGGCGGGGGGAATGGTATGTGAAGTTCACTATTTCAGAATTTCTAAACTCTTGACGATTTAGTCCCAATCGTCCAGATTCAAACTATTTCAGAATTTCTAAAACTCTTAACGATTTAGTCCCAATGGTTCGGATTCAAACAAATTCTCTTTAAAGCGAGAATAATATTATTCTTCAGTAATATCAGGTACAAGTGAAACTAAAACAAACAGATCAACTTTGGAGCGAAAATAGTATTACTCTTCCAGTAGTATCAGGTGCACGTAGAACTGAAGACACAATCAGATTAGAACATCTAAAAATTAAAAAAGTAGAAAGAAAAGAAGAAAGAAAAAGAAGGATAAGGCTCAGACCATGCTTAGGATAACAAAGTTCACAAAAAAAGAAGCGCTTATTAAAGAAGCAGCACTAGCCCATAGTGTCAATTGTGAGGTGTCAAGGAACTTGTTTTCTTTTAAGGCACTTTTTTGTCACCCACACACCAAAAAAGTGTAATAATGAACTTTAATTTGATAGTAACTCTCCTTTTCTAATTTTTTTGATTCCACCACTTTTGTCCTTGCATAATTTATGAATCACTGACAGTCTCTAGAGCAAGTGGCAAAAAATTTGATGATTGGTACCGGAGGTCCCAAGTTCAAATCTTATCTAATTCATATTTTCAGGTAAGTTTATTTCTAAATGAAATAAACGAAACGGATAGCGTGCTATCTATCTCTAAAAAAAAAAAAATTATGAATCAAGAACACGCTTATCGAGCAAGTGAAAAGATAAAAGAGCCATGTCCTCCCTTTAGTTCTGCTATAAAGAAAATGCATGCATTATCTAATACTTTATTAGATATTTTGTAGTAATTTGGGATAATATTACTGTGTGAATTAACCAATAGATTCTGATAAGAGATGTCCTCGTTGAATTATTAAAATATTAAAATATAAAACATTTTTTTTGTAAAAAAAAAATTAGTTATGTTGTATATAGCATACGATTGCAAATACTCCTTTATTCTTAAAGTATATTTATATTTAAAGTACCCTTATAGATTTTTTTGATACAAGTTAAAATTTTAAATTAATTTAAAGTTTAAAAAATTAAAATGAACTTTAATTAAATAAACCAACTATAATTCTACAATTTGATTTGATTAGACGATTATAATTATATAATTAATTAATTAATCAAAATTTTTTAGTTATATTTTTGAACTTTAAATATTTTAATGTAAAGTGTACACGTTTTAATGATAAACCGATCGGACGTGTCCGCATGGGCTTGTGTGTGCAAGAAAGCCTCAATGGCCAATTTGATGGGAGCAGCTCATTTTTTTTTTTTTATTATTATTATTATTATTATTATTATTATTATTATTATTTATTTTCGTGTGCGTGTGTATCGACCGTCCCTAGAGCAAGTGGCAAAGGGCTTGTTGGTTGGTACCCAAGACCCAAGTTCGAATCCTAGTTGATTCACATTTCCAGCTAAGTTTATTTCTAAATGAAATAAACGAAGCGGGTAGCGTGCTACCTATCTCTCTCTAAAAAACAACGGTATCTTAATTTATAGATGACTGAGGAGTCGTAAACATTAGACCTTTTTCTCGGCCCAACTCTGCCAAAAGAGTTATAACATTGATATTATTTTGTGCAAGTTATATATATATATATATATATATATATAGAGCAGGGCTGCTGTGCTCTCAGGAGCACGGAGGCCTCCGTGCTCCTGAGCTGTTTTCGATGATGGAATTTTCGAATCGATGATCGGCTCCGTTAGACTTGATCTAGCGCATTTGAAGTTTCTAGAAATTAATTTTTGCNTTTGCTTAATTATTACTCACACATTTCCTTTTCTTAATTAGCTCATCACCCTTTTTTGCTTTTATTTCTATCACAAAAGAAAATAGCATACCACTCTTTGCCAGGATAAATTTGTGAACCATTTGTGGGCGGAAAAGCTCTAAAATGTAGCAATCACATTAGTGAAGTGGTATCTCCAGCCAATCAAAATGCATCTTTGGAGTTTACCCATCCTATCATAATATTTAGAAAAATATTTTTATTAATTTTTATTTGAAAAAAAAAATATGATTGACTGATTATAGATGATGTGATATGACTGCGATATAATAGATTTTCTCCATTTGTAAAGCCAAACACTGCAAGTCAAAGGTTTCCTTGGATAACATTTTTTTTTTTGAAAAAAAAAAGATATATTCTTTCTTCAATATTATTTTAACTTGATGTTATCAAATTATTGTTAACTTGCTTTTGGCTGTTGGTTAGACCCAAAACATTTTATAGTGCCAAAAGTGTAATGCGACAGATTTTTCGAAATATTATTTTGATATAATCAACATATATGACTTTATTATGATTTCGAAAATTTACGAAATTTATTTTCTAGAAATTTGAAATACTCTAAATCATATTTAACGGAGTGGATCATCGATTCGGAAGCACCATCATTTAAAACAACTTATGAGGACAAGGACTCCAATACTTATAATAGTATAGTAGACACGGCCTATTAATAGCACGAAACACTTGGTGCTACCAAGTTATTCGCCGTTAGATCTACCCTTTTGATCATTTTCACCCATTAGATCATACTATTCAATCAACCATCCACTCAATCCTATGGGGCCCACGTCATTCTAACCGCACATCACTTAATCTAATGGTGGAAAACTTGGTAGCACTAAATGCTTCGTGCTATCAATAGTATATTAGCCTAGTTCTATATATATATATATATCAATTCTATATATATATATGATTTAAGACATTATATTATAATTAAGAAATGCTAAGATATCAACAACATAACATACAATTAATTCTTTATGAAAATCTCAAGTATATTTTTTTCGATTTTTTGCTTTGAGAGAAAGATAAAAAGCTATCCGCCTCCATCAATTATTAGGAAAAAAAAAAAAAAATTCGGTCAGAAATATAAAATAATTATGCTTCGAACTTGAAACCTTAGTTACAATCATAGAGCACCTCAGTTACAATCATAAAGCTATATAGGGGCCGTCTGGTTCTTCAAAAAATTATAAGAAAATTTTTTTCAATAAAAAAGAATTTTTACGATTTTTTTTAAATTTTTCACTTATTTGGTTCAAGAAAAAACTATCTTTTTTAGTAAATTTTTGTACGGAAACTACTATGTTTGTTTTTCAATTTTTTTAGAAAAATAAAAATGCTAAGTTTTATTAATTTTAAAAGTTTAAAATTTAAAAAAAGGTTTTTCAAAAAAAATTTAAAGAAAATTTTCTTCTCNTTCCTTAGAGAAACTTTATGTCCCATATCTAATACCTATGAAATGGGAATTATCACATGATGCATTTTGAATCACAATGTGAGAGAAAGACCTCTCTATAGTCAATAAAAAGAAAATAAATGGTATCCCGCCCAATTCCACATAGAATGTAGAGATTAAAGAGTGGGGAGTTTTGAATTTCATCACAGGTCTTAAAACTTCTAATTAAAGTTGGGTATATATATATATATATATAAAATAATTTTCTATATATCCCTAAAACTTCAAAAATATTTTATTTATCACTACTTTTTTTTTTTCAATATATTCCTCGTATATTCCTTTATTATTCTAAAATATCTCTGCAGTTACCACCAGTTTAGTTAATTTGGTTTAAATGTTAGTTAAATATTTACTAAGGTTAAAAAAAATCAAAATGCTTCTTTTGCCCTCAAGAGTAAATAAAAAAGATGATTGTAGAAGGGTATATTTAAAAATACTAAAAATCAAAATAAATTTTGTGCTCCTAACTTATGGGTAAATAAGAAAAATTGGTAATGATAGAAGGATATATTTGAAAAAAAAAAAAAAAAATTTATAGAGATAACAGCTATTGCTAAATTTTAACTCTAGAGGTATATTTGAAATAGATTGGAAGGTAAAATAGATATTTTTAATATTAGCTTTTTAAAAAGGATAAATTTAAAAGTCAAAATTTTTTTAAAAGTATATAAGCAATTGCTCCAATATAATAATACTCTTTGCCAATCAATTATTATATTATTTTTGGATAAATATGCCATACAAAATGCTCGGCCCTCCAACGAGGCCTTCGTAAACAAAGTTCTACGACTACATGCTTTCGAAAATAGTAATGTTTCATACTGGATCTTTTTTTAGCCGTAATTCGAGGTATAAATATGAGATGAAAATTCGTTCGTTTCTCCACGAATCATAACCCACGATTAATTTTATTTGTTGCCAAAACTTCGTAATCTACGGATTTACTCTTCCGTATACTCTTCATAGTTATAAATATAAATAAATATATTTTATGGAGTTGAGCTGAAATGCTATCGGTAGCAAACGGGCTCCGTTGCCACCCATTTGTTTTCGATGATGGTGCTTTCAAATCAACGATCAGCACCGTTGAACATGATCTATATCACTTGAAGTATCTAGAAATCAAATTTCAAATCTTTTCGACATCATTTACCTAATGATCAAAGGATTTCAAAATTAGTAATTTTAATGGTTAATATGAGGGATTTTCTCGTTTAACGGTGTAAAGCTATCCAAATCAATTAAATTTTGGTTAGAAAATTCTTTAAACTACTTAGAACAAGATCTATACTCTCGATCATGATTATAAAATTTTTATCATCACTTTTTAGAGAATATTCATTTTTAGCCATTCATTTTTACACCCACTTGATGGACAAGAAAATAATATCGGAAAAGTATGAAATTTGATTTCTAGATACTTCAAGTGGTATAGATCATTTTCAACGGTGCCGATCGTCGATTTGGAGGCTCCATCATCGAAAACAAATGGGTGGCAACGGAGCCAGTTTGCTACCGATAGTATTCCAGCTCAACTCACATTTTATGTACCATCTCCAGCCATCATCACCCTATAGAGTACAACAAAAGAAACATACCAAATATATATTTTCTTTTCTTTTTTCATATATAGTGACCATAAATATTGATGGATCTAAAAAGGCCCTTATTAAACCTATTCACACGCACATACCCATCACATATAAAGTAACTTCTCAAATAGGTCAGCAGAGAAAAAAAAACTCGGACTGCAAGAAAGAAAACAAACACACAATAAGCACAGAAATGGTTTCAGGTGTAAAAGTAATAATTATGAACAGTGACATGTGATGAATCATCAGCTATAACATGCCTCTAAAAACTTGGGGATTTGATATTTGCCAAAGCAACATTAACTATTGTTAGAGCACATAAATTGTATCTAACCATATTCCGAGCCATTTTGCCATGACAATCATAGATACTGCTCTGGTTAATATCAACTTCCATAAACTTGCCTTGGCAGTATCAATGACAATGAACAGCTCCAACTGAAAATGGAAAGGCACAGGATAAACAAGAAATAATAATTCCGCAGCATTCAAATAGAATGAGACCCATCTTTCAGACTAGCAACTAATGGTGAGAAAGAGTATCATTTTATTACAGCTGCCATGTCTAGAACATAAGTTTGCAAGAATTCAAATTCAAACTGGGCTGAGAAAAACGGCAGGGAGAGAAACAACACATCCGAGTTGCGTTCTTTAGCTTCGATGCATACAACAATTCGGTGAAGGTAAAAAGCAAAGAATTCAGTATGCTTAGTATAAACATGGACTACAGGAGGTTTCAGTCTCTTAACACGCTAAGCCCCTTTACAAACACCATGCTGCTGAGTAATCACAGGGGGGTAAAAAAAGGGTTAAACCGTAAGCAAAAGGCAAAAACGGAGAATAGATTTCAACACGACTAGAAAAGGTTTGAAATTGGAATAATTCTTTTCCCAACAGAAAAAAAAAAAGTGAAAGCTTCCGCACTAAATCTGTGCCCCATTTTCGAATAAGGTGGTAGAAACCGAATTTAATTTTTTGCCCTTTTAACCTTTTTTTCTTTCTCTAAGTATAACCTTGCAAAAATGATTGCATTGCACCTAACTGACTTTCTTTTCTTTTCAACAGCAAACTAGTTTACACACAAAGGTCCATAATCTAAACTTTTTTCTCTCTCTAATTATAACCTTGCAAAATGAATTGCGCCTAAATGACTTTCTCTTTTTAAAAAAAATCGCAAACTAGTTTACACACAAAGGTCCACAATCTATTGGGATCAAGTTGAATAGTGTACAATCCCTCTCTATCTATCTTTCAATCTGACTGCTAGAACTGCAGATTATGTTATCAAGTTCCGTACCATCGAAGCCTATTACATGAAGTCATATAGAGCATTGACCTCCTTTTACTCACACTGGCAACGGTAACACCTACATGAGAAACTCTAACTTAAAAAAGTCCAAACAAACAAGAATCTTATATAGTTTTCTTGCAAAATAATCGGAAGAAAGCTTTATTCTGAGGTGACAAATAGCACAGTTCTAAATCTCTAATTTCTTGCAAAATGATCTGAAGGAAGCTTTATTCTGTGGTGACAAATAGCACAGTTCTAAATCTCTAAGTTTTCTATCAGCTATGCTAGAAATGCAACAGAAGAGAGAAAAATAACTAGCAGTTAAGGCATCTTTACAACGTTAAATTTTACCCACAAATTGAACAGCAGGACATGGCGCTCGGCATTTTCAAACAATGGAAGGAAAGGAACGCAACCAGAAAATAACTTCTAAATGGCAAAAAAGTTAAAAGAGGCAGTAATCTACTATTAAAGCATGCAACAGATCTCCGAAAACCACCCCCTCATTAAAATTTGATTGAGCCCTATATAAAAGTCCCATGTGACAGACAAACAGTGTATGACACACCGAATTAGTATGTTTTTAAATAAGAAGTGCGTCACAAAATGCATACCTCCATCAGATCAAGGCAACTTTCCGTAGCAACACAAATAGAAAGCTAAGAATTAGCACCCGAGTGAACACTTGCAGGCGGTGCATGACCACCGTGAGGCCCTCCTCCATAATTGTTGTTGTACATGGAAGAACCGCCAGATCGTCCTCCCCTCCCCCTAGGGTTATAATAGTTTCTCGAATAGTATCCGGGTTCATAGTATTGGCTCCGGCCATTCTGGTAACCATTACCACCACCTCCGCCTCGACCTCCACGACCACCACGTCCATTCAGATAGCCCCTGCGCCCCCCGCCGCTTCCACTGCCGCGGCGCTGACCCTGGTAAGACCTCCGAGGGACATACTGTTGATCTTTTGGATCTGCATCTTCCTGGTTCTGTTCTTCTACATCGGGTTCAAGTGTTTGGTGCTCTTTCTGGGGCAAGGAAACATCATCACTAGACGGACTTACCGAATCCGCTACCTCACCCTGCAAAGGCAAAATTTGATTTGAGTTTGGGGCCAAGTATCGTAGAAGAATGCAAAGTTTGTCATTAAGTTTTTAGTAGATACCATCTTCGGGGCTTCATCTACTAAAGTAGAATGATGATCCAAATGAACATCCGTGTTTTGAAAATCTTCTCTCTCATCCTGGAAGAGAGCACAACAAATCACAAGTTTCTACGTATCACATGACAACTCAATTATAGATAAGGGTTTCCTTCACAAGCTAAAAACCTTCAAGTTATTATTTGCATTTCACTACAGGAAATTAGTAAAGAGAAACAGAACATACAGTGGCTTGACTATTTTATGTGAAAGTATTTTCACACAACATTTCTCATACTTGTGACTAATATGAGAAACACAAAGACTAGCATAGTCACTCTAATTCAATCCACTAAGGGGAAAAAAAGAAGAAAAGTATTATAAAGGGAGCAATCAAAATTCCTGTGGACATGACAAAAAGTTATATCAAATAAAATAAATGTTGATGCCAGCAGATAATGTGATACAATCACAAGACCCTCCGTAACACTGGCTCAAAAGCGGGGGAAAAAAACAATTAGCTTACAAATTATTTGAATTATACATTTAGTGTATTTTATCCCATTTGTTATGTCTAGCCTCTTAGTTTGCAATTATTGGCATCTTGATTTTGTATTTTCCTACTTCAAATTGCTGCAAGTGTTCTAACGCCGCCTTCTCAAGATGATTCAGCCTTCACATCAAGTGCTTGAATACATAAAGATTCGAAAAGACTGCCAAAATTGCTGTTTAATAGTCAAGATTAACCAACTCTCCGATCAGAAATTATTATGAAAAGCAACAAATTGCAACACCAAGAAATAATAAATAACTTACGCATGATTTCACAAAAAGTTTTTAAGCCTGAAATTCCAGGAAAATTTAATGTTTCTGCAAGGCAAATTTTACCACGACAACATATAATTAATGAGGATGAAGATGTTAGATCAAAAGGGGTTAAAAAAAAAAGAGGAAATTGTATATCCACATCTGGCTTTTATTTGATGCACAGGAGATGCTAAAGATCTATTTTCCTATACTAATGCTGGGAGCATCTTTCAAGCTTGCAAAAACATTGTGGTCACAGTCATGTGGGATGCAGTGAAAGAGTAGAAAACAACAATGACAGCATTAACAAAACAAACCAGCACAATAGGACCGGTCATCTCTCAGAACCTAAACTGAGTGAGTTAGTCAGATGATACGACCAAAATTAAGTACACAATTAGCACTAAGTAGCCAGACAGACAAGCAATGAAAATTGCATTGATTTAAGGGTAACTAAGATATGGGATATATCGATTCTCTGCTATGATAGCAAGAGTAAAGTGCTTAATTATCAGGATAGCCTATGGCTTGTTAAAGGCAAAGGATAATGATCAGCTGTTAATTTGTTATAAGAAACAGGAAGCAAAAGTGGGTGAACAACTCTTAATCAACATCTTGTTCTTGTTTACCTACCTGGAATGTGATACATCAGAAGAGAGGTGAAAATTTTGATAAATCATCATTTGATACAAGCAACTCACTCAGAATGTTTCACAGACATTCAATGTTCCAATAAGAATATCAAACAAGACAAAGAATATCAAGGTTATAGAATACAATAGCATTTCCAACAATCAAAGTAGCCGGCAAACAAAAGAAATTTAAAACAAAAATTTAAATTATTGACAAGCGTGTATTAACCAATCTCAAGAACTAAACAAGAAAGAACAAGTACATGACAAAAATTAAAGAAAAGACAAGCTGCAAGAAATTCAAGTAAATATTATCAAGAAAATTTAGGAGCGTATGAACGCATGCGCTTTGATGCTTTAAATGGCTCAAAAATTCAAAAGTGCTTTAAGGCATTCCTCCTCCACTGCATTCTAATTGTGGCGGAGACCGCCTCTAGAGAGAGGTATCCAGCTAATGCTCCTCCAATGGCAGGTTTCACCACCATTTTAAAATCAATAGAGGAAAACTCTAAAGCACTGGTGGATTTTTTTTTTGACCCTCTAACAGCATCAAAGCAGACGTGTTTGGAAAATGCATTCCCAAACAAGCCCTTAATGCACAATATACTCATAACAATAACTGTACAAGTTTCTCAGGACAAATCTTCTTACAAGACCTGGTCGGCAGTGAAAATCATGAAGAGAAGAATTAGGAGAATTTGTTAGAAAACCAACTGAAGAAAGTGCCAATTCCCTAAAAATAATAACATAGGGATGGAATATTTTAATCTAAGACACAACAAGACAAAGAAATGGTTCCAGCGTACCAAGATAACTACAACTTCGTCAAACTACATATATGAGAGGGTCTCCTTTTTTTTTTGAGAGAGCGAGAGAAAGAGAGAGAAATGCCTGTAGGCAAATTCGTTGAAGCTTTATATATTACAGCACATCATATCAAAAGGATTATAATATAGCCATCAGTGGCGAAGAAATCCTTAAAAGTGGAGAGATATAGTTGCACGGCTCCATCAACTGAACCTAGCTGAAGGGAAGATAAGGTGAAAAGCCCCACCTGAAAACCTGGACTCAAGAGTCCAAGAAAAAGAGTACCAAGCCTTGGAGAAAATGGGCACTACATCCAGAGAAGAGTGGAATGTGTCTGTAGTAAGAGAGAGAAAAACCAATACCCAACATAAAAGTGACCAATAGAAAGTCCACATGGGGCACACAGTCCCAATGTTGCTCTGATACTCCTAGATGTCTTGTATTATTGCTTTTATTATTGTTATTTTTAGACGCCTTATACGTTTTAGACGTATGGCGGGTCTGGGTACGCGCCGGGCGGGCTTCCACTGGGTCCCGGGGCGTGACACGTATGGACTTACTAAATCTAAGGTCACATAGGACATTGGAATCATTGACATAGTAAACCTTCACTTGAGGCATAGACTAGACCTATGGGTTGCTAGTGAGTAATTCCATGTTTTCGACATGAGGACTTGATACTTCAGACAGCCTTCGGGTGGGTCTCTGAGAGGAGTCCACCGAAGCCAAGGAGCGCAATGTAGTGGCAGGTATGGTGTTGGTTAACGGTGTTCAAGCAAGAGCTCTTTTTGATACTGGCGCCTCACACTCGTTCATTAACCGATCGTTTACACAAGTGCATGATATTGAGATTAGTCTGGGGGAGAATGTGTGGCGTGTAGAAGGACCCGGACGAGCATTCCTTGTTAGGAAGCGGTGTTTGGCGTGCCCAGTACAAGTAGGTGACTGGATTATGCAGGTCGACCTGTTAATGCTAAAGAGGTTGAAGGAGTTCGATGTCATTTTGGGCATGGACCGGCTCTCGAAGTATTATGTGTCTATCGACTGCAAGACTAGAGTGATCACATTTCGGGAGCCGGGACACGAGGAATTCATGTATCGAGCTTGCAAGAGTTCGTGTTTCGCCGCGACGGTGTCAGCGACAAGAGCGAGGAAGCTAGTTAATAGCGCGCTATTGCACCTCGATGCATGCAAGTCCCATAGCTCATCTAGCACAATGTAGCACAAGAACACAAGCACACATGCATGGTTGCCTTGCGCATTCTGCTGCATTTGCTGACAAACCATCTGCCCTCGTCATGCCAGTGCCAGAACCCAATTTCGGCCAATCAGCGACCAATCCTCCAACCATCCTGTCAAAGCAACTCGCTCTCCCGGCAAGACCAACGAAGAACACTCTAAATCAACCGGATCCCGACCTCAAAAGAATGAAGCGGGAGATCCACCAGCCCAAATGGAAAGAGAAACAGGACCAGGAACAAAACTTAATTACAAGAGAAAGAAAGAAAAGAAAAAACTTGGTTGAGGAGGGTGCTCGGGGAGCAAGAGGGACACAGAAAGAGAAGAAGAAAATAAGAAGAAAACGAGGAGTAGGTGGAAAGTGGTTTTTTTTTGCCCCCCTCGTTTCTTTACAATAAAAATGGTTCCCTTTCTCTGGAGAGAAGGGGGGCGATAGCACATATATGAGTTACAAGTTATGAACTAACTAAATGACAAAATTCACAATGATTATGTACAAAATTCCAAGATTATGCAAACTATAACTGTTTGGCATACTAGCAGCTTTCCAGGAACTGCATGATCAGGACTACTTATGGTCCTTGTTTTAGACAAAATTAGGGAATTGACAATAGATATTGCACTAGTTCAATGAAAGAATGCAAGATAAACTACGAACCCAAGCCCGAAAACCTTCTCCAAAAGTGCAGGAGTGACACTCGTCAAGCAAAATTTGACAAATAAAATTTATCTTACGTATCTAACAAGTTAAAACCTGGATAAGATGGAAACAGTTCTTCCTTCACAACAATCTGTTATTAAGAATATTTGAGTACAATTAAACTAGAAAGCATAGGCGGAGAGAGAGCGAATTATAACGTTGCACATGGTGTACAAATTAAACCTTCAAAGCAACGAAAATATACTCGAAGCAATCAGATAGCACAGCCACAGTCTAAGAACAAAAAAGTAAAATAAATAAACGTAAGACTTCACACTGTAAAGTGGTGAAAGTCAACCTTATCGAAACCATGGGTCGGGCCATCTTCGGCATCAACAGCTGGTGTCGGTACTGTGGCGCTCTCCGGAATCTGCACATGGGATGCACTGCCGAAGTTCTCCACCGCGGCGGCAACATCAACTGGGGCCTTCATCTCCGGCGTCGTGGTGAAATAATCTGATGACAAGATCTTATCCAGCTTCTCCCTCAATCCAGCATCTACGTAACCAACCAAACTCAGGTGAAACCCTAAAACCATTAAAACCAAGAAATAAAAGGCATTGTGCTAAGTTGGCTCATACAGGTCACGGGGGCATCGGGATGGATGGGCCGATCGGATTTGCGGAGCCAGAGCCTGGCGTGCTCGACGCACTCCTTGAGCGCGTCCCTGTGGGAGACGCCGGATCGGGCCGGGCGCGAGGTCACGTGCGCGCCGAGCGCCGAGATCGCGTCCAGATCCTTCTCCCCGAGCAGATCGGTGGCGTCGTCGGTGACGTAGTCGTACGTGAGGCAGCACCCGCGCTCGTGCGTCCTGGTGAGCATCGTCGCCGCGAACTCGCTCTGCGGCTTCACGTCGAACAGGCACCCGAAGTAGAGCATCGTCACCAGGTCCTGCACGGCCCGATCCGAGGGCTTCCCCTCGCCCTCGTCGCCCTCGTCGTCGTCCTCCTCCGTCGAGGCCTCGACCGCGGGTGGAGGGGGCGCGCGGGAGAGCTCCTCGGCGAGCGCGGCGGAGAGGGGTTGTCGGAGCTTTTCGAGCTCGTCGATGAGGGCGGCGACGAGGGGCTTGGAGCGGAGCACCTCCTCCTGCTCCTTGTTTAGGGTTTTGCCCTGGGCGAGGCCCTCCTCCATCTGGAGGATGCGGTTGTACTTCTTGCGCAGGGCGCGGATGCGCTTCGCCACCACGCTCAGCACCGGCCCATCCACCNGCAGTGAACACGGAAGCTCCTGGCTGATGGCCAGTGGTGTAACTCGCGATTCGGTTTGCGCTCCTCATCTGCTATGATCATGAATAATATGTGCTTGGCTGCTTGCTATAACCGCAGTTGTGCAAGAGGTGATTAGTGGTCTCGAGTTCGTCTTCGCATAAAACACAAGTCAGCTCGCTCATCCAACCTCTCCTCACTAGGTTGTGCTTAGTCAGCATCCTGTTCCTTAGGAGCAGTCCTATAAATATCTTCACCTTACTGGGATTTTGAGCTTCTGGATCTGAAGACGGGTAGGGTCCCTCATAATATTTTGCGTCAGGAAGTTGTATAGTGTTCGCACCGTAAATATTTTGCATTCCGTCCACCTCCATCTTAAAACATCTTGGCCGCCCATCGGTGCACAGCTCGAGACTAGTGCTTGAAGTATGGCTCCTCTTTCGGTCTCATCCTCAGAATCTCATTTCTGGCAACTTCCTTGGAGTTTGATTTCGATTCAGTTTTGCCCTCAGAGTACATATATTTACAGAACGAAGTCTAGTGAAGAGTGATAGTGCCAGTGCCAAAATGATGCCTTCTTCAGGTGCTAAGCTATCTGCAGGTGCTAAGCTAATAGGACTTACTTATCTGGAATTGAAACTATTAAAGAGTGAAATTGAGGTCAAGTTCACACTTCAAGGGCTAAAATTTTCAGAAACTATTTATTGAAGTTAACTCTGCTAATATCCCTTAACAACTGCATGTCTCCTTGATGGCAATTTGCAGCTAGGAATCGGCAAAGAGAAAGCTCTAAGTATAACGCGAGTTGTACAGAAATATGGCAACCTCATTGGCTTTGGTAAGTTCTATTATTTGGAAATTATTATAGCAAAGAATCTGGTATTTGGATTAGTCCAAAATGTTGGGAGAGCTGTTTCACATTTATCAGACATCACATAAGGTTTGGGCAGAGAAGCTGAGATGCCACAAAGAAGTAAAAGATAAGTACATTTTAGCAGTTTGTCTCGCCAGGCCAGGCACAATATAGTACTTGTAACAAGGAATAAAGCATACGAATATAGCGTAGAAAAACAAGGTAAAAGAGCCAGGGTTGGGGTCATACAAGCAGTTCTTGATTGTCATGTTAGCAAAATTTAGGATCCCTGGGCTATATTTTACAAAACACGCATAATCAAAATAAATAAAATTATCATATCTTGAGCCTTGGTTCAAAGTTAATTATATAGAATACCCAGGTTTGCCTCCGATTCCTTTACTTTTCTTCAATTGCACCGATCCTCTAGCTCCCGATCCCAAACTTCAAGTAGATGCCTTGTGTCTTCTTTCTCCTCACTCACTTATGTTTGTTCTGATTGATGGAGTTACGAAGTACTGTATGTTTGTTCTAATTGATGGAATTATGAAGTACTGCATGAGCGCTTGAGTAGAAAGAGGGACCACAGCCCTATTATAGTTATTTTAGAACTCCATCCATCAAGGAGCAATTGATAACAACTCTTAATATTTTTCCAATATAAGTTACTATATCTGACCATGACAACCTTTTATTATCTCTAAGTTACATGAATCTAACCACGAAGAATGTCACATTCATTTAGACTTCAGGTCTTCCATTTGATAACTTACGCATTGAATGTGCAAATAGTTTTTCATCTCACCATATTTATGGTGACACTGAGCCTTAAATGTATGACAAGGAAGGAAACTATAAAAGGGATCTTAGAAATAGATAGGGGTATTTACAGAATTTGCTCAGCATAGTCCCCGTGCAAACACATATGTAGGTTAGTATAGGTGTTAATGATGGTGTTCAAGGCCATCATCGCAGATAACTAGCGCAACCGACAGCCACAGAGATACCAGGGGAGATTCTCATTAGATTCGCCCCCCGATGGCCCTACACTCCCGGTTTTTGTGGGTGGGAGGGGGCGTCTAGTGGAGGTTACTGGCGCAACTGATGGCCACGAAGATACCAGATCTCGTCTCAGCCATTAATTGGGAATCCTCGCTAAATTTGCCGGTACCTGGGTTGAGGTTGTCTAGGGGAAGAGGAGAGGAAATTTAGCATTAGGCCACTTGATCATTGGTAATCCAATTGCCCGATCACGGGCCATCACATCGCCACTAGCAACTGGAGACAATCGCAGCGGAGATCGCATCCGCAATGTGAAACGTGGGGAGAGAGGCATCTATCACGTGAAGTAGAGAGATCGTAGAGAGAGGGCAACCGATGGAGCCTGTAGCTACGAAATGGCCCAAAAGGAAAACGAAAAAGCCCAAAACCAAAGGAAAAAAAAAAAAGAAAATAGAAACCGAAGCAACAGAGAAGTCAAGAGAGAAGGCAACCGGCAGAGCCTGTAACCACGAAAGGGCGCAAAGGAAAAAAGGGGAAGCCAAAAATAAAAAGAAATACAAAACAAAAACCAATAAAAAGGAATTGCCACGTCAGATTTTGAAGACCCGACATTTATGTATTTCTTTGATTCTTTATCTCATGGTTACAATCTACACATTTAATGTGTCTTTTCATATTAGCTTATTCATGGTGATAACTTACACATTGAATTTGTCTTTTCAAATCACCTTATTCATTGAGTGGGTAAATGACTTTGGTCATTTCGCCCTTTCAAATTCAAGTATTAAGTTTATTTATTCTATTTTATTTATTTATGTGATCGTAAAGGCCATAATAATGGAGTAAAATCTAACATGTCATACTCGGCATTCTAACTTATTTTATTTATAGACTAGTGCAGTGACCCGCACGATGCTGCGGGTAGATAATATTCAATATTTAACTTGCGTTTTTATATTAAAATTCTTTTCTTAAGAAAAGAAAATTTGGTGTATAAATAACTTGAAGAAATATTTGATATCTTGTGAAAAAAGGTAAAGAAAGAAGAAATAGTAATTACATAAGAGGAAAAAAATTGAATAAGAAAAAAAAAAAGCAGAAGCAACTGAAGAAAACAAAAGTAGTGGCAAGCATAGATACAATAAAATTTACAGTTGTAACAATGTAAAAAAACCTGCAAAAAAATAAGTATATACATAAAAATTAGGCCAAAAAACTTATAAAATTTGAGACAATCAATTGTAGATACAGAGACAAGAAATTCCTAATAAAAAATATTCATATTAATTTAAAATGTAATATACAATACAAAAATTGGAGTAAACAAATAAAAGATCAAATTGAAAGTAAAAAAAAAACCTGTTAATATGATTAATTGTTGCAGCAAGAAGTAGTCAATTTCCTGTGAGAAAATAAAAGTATTTAATATTTTCTGAGAAAAAAATAATAAGTACACAAATTGAAATTACAACATGAATGAAAGGTGGAAACCAAATCAGAGAAGAAGAGAAAACTGGCAGAGGAGTGGAGATGTTTTGCTGCACACAAAAAAAAAGGCAACGGAAAATACCGCATTAAACGTAAAGATGATCCTTCAGATTCGGCAAATAAATATATCCGATGAGATGATGGGCAAATAAGTTAAGATGACAGTTGGCTTCCCGCAAAAGCCCATAATTAATTAAGATGTTTTAAGATGGTAGGTAGGTCTCACAAAAGAAAATTTGAAAAGTCTCTTAACCAATTAAAAAAAAACTGACAGATGGACCCCAACATAAATCCACAATTAAGCAAAATACTAGTGTAGGCACCCGCACGATGCGGCGCATAGAAATTATAGTAAAAATTTATGGAATAGATAAACAAATAAAAAATATAGAAAAAGCAAGAAATAACCACGTTTAATTGGTTAATAATATTAAAATATATTAAAAGTTTTTATCAAGCAGAGAACAAAGAAAGAAAACAATGTATAACATTTTGCTTCGACATCAATTTTTAGAATCCTTTCGCTTCATCCGTTCTAAAATGAAAATAAAATGTTAATAATCCTGCACCATACATTTTTCCACAAATTTATATCATCTTATGATAGTATATATCCAATCAAGCTGTTTTCTTCACATCAATAAACAGACACATTTATAGTGATTTTTTTTTAGGTGCCATGATTTTTAATTGATTGAATCGAGTAAACAGAATTTGTGAGCAACAGACCACACGCTATTAACTTCTTTTTTAATCTATTTACCAAATATGATTTGTTTATCCAATGGGGCATGTCTGCAAGTTCTTGCTATGATTCAGTTGATACAAATGCATGCTCTGGTGGAATTGTTACCAAGGTGACTTCTCCTTTTTCATTGTGACCACAGCTCGATTCAATTCTTCAACAACTTATTTTGTTTGCCACAGAAAAAACCTTTCAATAAGCATCACATTGTAGAAAAAGCATACAAAAAACAATTCTCCTGAATCTTATAAAACTATTACCTTCATGTTGCCTAAACTCGAATGGCTCCTTCTCAGTATGGTGAAGTTTGAGGATCAAAGTGATACCCCTCAAAGCTTGAGAACCAAAAGTGCAATATAGCCATTACTTTGTGAAAATTCGTAATCTGTTTATACTTCTTTCTTTATGAGTTACTTTATGATCATATAGTAAATTGTTACCATCTATGTGATTCTTTTTTAAGAGTCTGTGATGGTTACATAGTTGTTCTTCCTTTACTGCTAAGTTATAAATTTTAACATGCTTGTAAGAAACCATATTGTACATATATAAAAATTGATTTTTGAAAAATATTCAAAATTTCTATTATTTTAGTTTAATTAATTAAAGCTATATCATATATATAATTGTGGTCCTTCATAAACACTTCAAAACAACTATGGATTGCAGTGAGCAAATTTAGTATAATAGCATACCTCCAAAAATTATGTGCTCAGCAGCAAAGTCACATTACAAAAGAATTACATAGGATCCAACTTTCTAGAAATAAAAACCAATTAAAAATAAAAAAGTATCTTAGCTTGTATGGATGAAAAAGGCAAGTGCAAATTTGGAGATGACAGTATTGTCCATCAAAAACATTAATATATGCCAGTTTAGATGAATGTCAAGAAGATCAGAATAAAATTAGTAAAAAATCAAAGAGTCGAATGCGACAGTGTTGCGAGGAACAGGGTAAGGAATTAAAGAAAGAGACCTTAATTAGCATTTCATCAAATAGTTGATAGGTGCAATCAAAAGTAGTACCAATTTGGATCTTCTATTACTCTGCTTAGTAGAGAGAGAGACTATGGGGAAAGGGAGCCAAAGAGATCTCAAAGGTTGCGAAAATATTTGCTGTCTACGATCGCGGCATTCACTCGTTGGAAAAGTTGGCACGGTCATTTGGAGGTGGTGGCTGAGACAACTATGTAATGGTGCCGAAGCTCGCAGGGCGGAAGAGATTAGGAGATACAGCAGAAGGAGCCTTCACCGACATTGCTGTTGGCGTGGAGAACTATTCAGTGAAGAAGGGGCAATGGGGGAAGGCAAAAAGGGAGGGTTTAAGATGGAAAAAATAGGACGGCGAAGGATTTAGAAGCGATGTACCGGTGTAAGGGTGCAAAGAACGAAGAGATGGGAGTGAGCTTTCGAGGCGATGTATCAGCATGAGGGCACAGGCAAAAAAGAGATATGGGCTTAGGCAACGAAAAGATGAGGAAGGTGAAAAGCATATGAGGAAATAGGCCATCATTTATTGTGTGGGTCCATCACCAACCAATAGGAAGGATGTAGGTGGACCCCACCACCATAGCTCAAATTGTTGAGGTTTCGCCACGTGAATTAAAATCATGAGGATTAATAGTATTTTATAGATATTAAGCTGACAGGTAGGTCCCACAAAGATTCAAATTAAGCTAATATCGCCACGTGGATAAAAGGACATGGGATTTCATAGTAGTTAATAGATGATTTATGAAAATAAGATGATTTTTTGTATAATTTTTTATTTTATTATTTTAAACTTTATTTAATCAGATATAGGTATATAAAATTTTGGACAGAGTATGAAACTTTAGTTTTAGATTTTATTCAATCAGATATAAATATAAGGCCCCGTTTGGATACCTCTAAAAATGTAGCATAGTTAAACTATGCTACGTCGGTAGGAAAATAATCCTATGAAGCGTTTGGGAAAAAAAAAATAACGCAATTTTTGGAGTATAGTTATACTATACTCTAAAAAATGGAGTAAACTTACAATCCACTTTAACCAAAAGAAAAAAAATTCCACCATTTTGGGCTCCCAAAGATGTATCAATTTTTAAATTTTAAATTTTAACAAAAAATTTTAAATTTCAANTAAAATTTTAAAATTTATTTTTAATTTTGATTTCAAATTTCAAATTTCAAAAAGTTCAAATTTTAAATTTCAAATTTCAACTTTCAAATTTCAAATTTCAAATTTCAAATTTCAAAATTTTTAATTTTCAATTTTCAATTTTCAAAAAGTTCAAATTTCAAATTTCAAATTTCAAAAAGTTCAAATTTCAAATTTCAAATTTCAAATTTTAATTTAATTTTTAATTTTGAATTTTTAATTTTGAAAATTTTAATTTAAACTTAAATTTTAAATTTTAAATTTATAAATATGTAAATTTATAAATTATTAAATTTAAAATTTAAAATTTTAATTATATATTTTTTAAATTTCAAATTTTAAAGTTTAAATGGTATACTTTAAATTTTAAAATTTAAAGTTTCAAATTTCAAATTTTAAATTTAAAATTCCAAATTTCAAATTTCAAATTTAAAACATAAAATCTAATTTATTTTTAAAATTTAAAATTTTAAAATTTAATTTTATATTTTGAATTTTGAATTTTAATTTTTAAAATTTTATTTTTAAATTTTGGATTTTGAATTTTGAATTTTAAATTTTGAATTTTGAATTTTAAAACTTTAGAAATTTAATTATTATAAATACTGTGGAATTGTATGATCTGTATCCAAACAGCTTAAAAATGAAACTGTGGAATTTTTTTGTAGTTACAGAATTTCGTATTTCATTTAGACCAAAACCATAGAATAATAATTCTATGGAGTTTTTTAACTATGCATTCAAACAAGGCCTAAGTGTGAAACTTTAGTTGCATTACTACTAATTATAATTTATATTTATATATACAAATTAGTGTATATTATTATTGGTGTCACGCCCCGGATTACACGTTCCCCGGGCACGCCGACAAATCCGCCGTATACAAAGAAATTTTCTCTGTATACGAAGCGACAGCTGTACCTGTAAAACATACAATACTACAAATAGTAGTATAGAGCTGCTAGAAGAACTAGTAAAGTAAAAGAAACTGAGTTCCCTATAGATACACTGAATTCCAGAGTACAAAGCTACTCGCGCTGGCGAGTTAAAAGTCTGTATGTACATGAACCCAAACCAAAACATCTACCTGCAGTAGGGGTGCATCTAGCTCTACTCCTCGAGTAGGGTTCTAACTCGTGACGCCCTTGCCTAGCTCCTGACCAGCAACAGCAGCAGCCGAAGACGAAGGCTCTGCAAAAATGGAGTAACAACTGGGTGTAAGAACTACTGTAGAAACAAGTAGTCCTCAGTGGGTGCCGCCCTCAACAATCATCGGTCCACCCACTAAGTCTACAGAAGGTAACAAGGCTAGCAAAAAAAGCTGGAAAGAAATCTACAGCTACATATTGCTACACTAGCATGATCTACACTAACCAACTGTAGTAAAAGTCACAACTGACTCAATCTCACTAGGAACTGTGAACACACCTGTCCCGCCTGTCGAATCGAACCCGTATCCTACTCCAGGAATAGCTGATGGAGAAAACTTTCTAGGGACTGTGAATACACCCGTCCCGCCTAATTAGGTGACACAGTAGCTCAAGAGTAACCGGCGGAGAAAACTCTCTGGAGACTGTGAATACACCCGTCTCGTCTACTAGAATACGCCGTATCTCAAGAGTAATCGGCGGAGAAAACTCTCTAAAGACTGTGAATACACCCGTCTCACCTAATTATACTACACCATATCTCGAGAGTAGTCGGTCTCAGAAAAAGGTCCAACAGGATGGTTAAGACTCCACTCACGTCACAACCTCACTAAAGGTAGGGAAAAACGTCACTCACTATCTCACCCGGGCTGCCCAAAATGGACCCACCCTGCCTGTATCTAGCTGCGCCGTACACCACCCCGAGGGTAGCCGGCTCAAGAACTGTCCAACAGAAACTGCGACACTCATCGCACTGAAACCTCATTCCAGAATGGCATTCGCGGGCGCGACCCAATGAGTTTACAAATATCTCTGTCAAGTTCATACCACTCTCACAGGCTAAGTCAAGTAACCGACTCTAACTGGTCAACAACCAACAGGTAAAGTGCCCTCGGCATAATCTAACGCCAAAAAGGCGATACGAGTCTACCGTCAACTCCGACGGCACCCAACAGTCCGGAACAGCCTGAACGCTACTATAAAAATACACTCGGCATCCCAGCACGAGCGTAACTGAAAACTAAACTACCTGTTATACTCACTATGAGAATACTGCAACAGTATAAAATAATACAACGGCCTCTAGGCTAAATCAGGTAGTTTAACATATGCCAGGTCCCGAATGCGAGTTTTCTCCTACGTCAAATCCAGGTCCAACATGTATAATTTATTTATAAAAATAGGCTCCAATTTCAGTTTAGATGAAAACAACATTTACAAATATGAAACTGAGCTAAAACAATAGTAATGTGTAATACTAACTATACATGTCGACCAACAAGACTATACGAGTAGGAATCCGATGATAAACCCACCTCGAAAGCTAAATCCAATCCGGCGCGATGTCGAGAACGGCGGAAACGCACCCTCGTCCAGCCTCCTCGTGATGCTACGACTGCAACCGTATCCTCGAACGGCTTTGCGGCGCGACGTCGATGTCGAATCCGAGCTCCTCGGCTGCCTATACCCATGCTCTCCACCATGCATGTAATTAACTAGAGAGAACAAAAAAAATGCACACTCTCTGTTAATTTGAAGAGATAAACATGAAAAGGGTGGTGGCATCCTTATCCAAAAAAAAATGACCACTATGCTCCTAGACCAACTCAAAATGAAGGGTATTACAATTGGAGACAGATCAGATCTATATTTGAATTTAGTGGATATGGTAGCATCCCACATATATCTCTACATGAATTTATATTAAAAAAAAAAAATGAATGCAGGTTTAATCAAATATCCGTCCGTTTTCAAGTCGTTTTCATGCCAACGTTTTGGAAAGTACATTCTACATAAATATGGATAAATCATACTGCTGGAACTATCACATCAATTAAAAATCATTTAAGGCTATGTTTGGTTCGGGTATAAATAAGAATTGCTTATTTCAGTTATAGGTATAAGTTCAGATATAAACAGGAATTAAACCAATTTTGCGTTTGGATGAAAATTGAGTTGTTCCTAGAAGTAAGGTATATAGTGTTTGGATGGTTAGATTGGAACAAAAGGAATAAGAGATATAATTTGAAATTAAAATTATATTATCTAATTAATTAACATCAAAATATTACTTAAAAATTAATAATAAATAAATTATTAATAATTAATTATAAATAATAATAATAATTAATAATTATTAATATTAATTATAAATAATAAATTAATTAATTATTTTATTATTTAAGTAATAAATAATAATTTAAATATATTAATTAGATTAATTAAAAATTTACTGTCATTAAAATTAAATTTAGACTTTAATTAACCTTGTTCTCATTCGGGAACAAGCTTGTTCCAGAAAAAGGTGGAACAATAGTTCCAGCTTTATACTAGCTTATTAAAGGAACCCGAAAATTACTGTTCCCGAAAACCAAATACGGCATTTGGGAACAAAGGGAGAACAAGGGCTTATTTCCCCCCTTGTTTCCGAACCAAACGCCATATGAGGAAATAGGCCATCATTTATTATGTTGGTCCATCACCAACCAATAGGAAGGATGTAGGTGAACCCCACCATCATAGCTCAAATTATTGAGGTTTCGTGGATTAAAATCATGAGGATTAATAGTATTTTATAGATATTAAGCTGACAGGTAGATCCCACAAAGATTTAAATTAAGCTAATATCGCAACGTTGACAAAAGGAGATGAGATTTCATAGTAGTTAATGGATGATTTATGAAAATAAGATGATTTTTTGTATAATTTTTTATTTTATTATTTTAAATATTATTTAATTAGATATAGGTATATAAAATTTTGGACACAGTGTGAAGCTTTAGTTTTAGATTTTATTCAATCAGATATAAATATAAGTGTGAAACTTTAGTTGCATTACTACTAATTCTAATTTATATTTATATATACATATTAGTGTATATCATTATTGGAGACATATTAGATTCATATTCGAATCCAAAGAAATATGTAATGGTATACAAATTTGTTTTTAGTGGATATGGTAGCATTCGACGTATATCTCTATATGAATTTATCTTTAAAAAATAAAAAAAATATGAATGCAGGTTTAATTAAATATCCGTCCGTATTCAAGTCGTTTTCACGCCAACATTTTTGAAAGTACATTCTACATAAATATGTATAAATCATACTGCTGGAACTGTCACATCAGTGAAAAATCATTTAGGTTCTTGAACTTCAATTTCTTCTAATTAAGTGACAAAAGTTTAAATTTTCATTTTAGTTAGTTCATTTTGCTAATTTTTTTATAAATTTTAAAACGCCAAAGTAGATCTACCAAATCATTTATATCAAGATATTTTAAAATGCAAAGATCAAATTTCTAGCTTCCAATAACAAAAAAATAAAGAAATTTCTCATAGCAAACAAATTAACACCAGATAAATATATTTCAATATCCACTTAGGGCTAAAAGGTTTTCTGATTTATGGTTTGATAGGATAGCATGTTTAATCTATGAGATGATATATTTTATTCTTAACATATGACTCAGAAAGCCGAAAATGGTATGCTATTCTAGGTATTTAATCACACTCCACATTTTACCAAATGCTCAAAACTTTTTGAGTAAGAAGTCAAATATTAAACCGGATAAAATATGTTTATGCATCCAAATAAGGCCTACCATGGATCAGCATAATTTTAGTGCATTTTTTAGAATTAGTGTCCTCAAGAATAGGATTAATTGCATCTATCTTCTTACAAAAAAGTGAAACTACATATTTCACCCCATAAAATTTAAGTTATCAAACATATCCATCCAAAATTGCACGACTCATAAATAATCTCTATTCTTTGTTCTTTTTTTTTTCATCAATCTCTCTCCGTTAATTTTCATGTTAAAGTTGAATTATCTTATTACAGTGAGGGATACTTTTGATGTTGTAAAAATATAACTATCCGTTATTCCTCTTATTTTTCTTAATCATCTAAACACTTTTTTTTATTTCTATTTATTCCTTAAATTATTATCCAAATAAAAATTTACTTTAGTTCCTGTTTATATCTGATCTTGTTCTTATTTATGAAATAATCAGTTTTTACTTATATCTGAACGAAACGGAGCCTTACTGTTTTGTCCTAGCATAAATGTTTTTTAAGTATATGTATTATTGTAGCCCAAATATTTCTATGGGCTATTTTATCTAGATGCTCCACCTAAAAGAAAGCTAAGCCTACTAGGCCTTATTGAGGGGATCAGGCCCGTTTCCATCCAAACTCGCACCTTAATAATTTTTGTTTTCTTTGGATAAAGACTTAATTTGTCACCTCCGTGGTTTAACCAATTTTTACTTTATCATTCTGTACAGGCACTAACAACTCAGTATATATATTTTTTTATAGTGAGAACTATTGTAAAATCAGATAGCAAAATAGCTTTTACATAAGTAAAGATTTTTGGAGAACAATAATTATTTCAAATAGTTTAAAAAGATGGAAATTTATCAGATGGTACTGCATAATTTGTCGTTCTTTTCATGATTAGTTAACTCAAATTTGACAAAAGTACAATAGAAGCATTACATAGAAATAATTCAAAGATTATTTTAAAGATATGAATAAAAATTCCGCTAATAATATATTATATATATATATATATATATATATATATATATATATATATATATATATATATATATATATATATAAAATAATTGAACATATAATTTACTGATATGGAATAGACGATCTTATGATTTTTATCCATATAAATCTATATATTTCGATAGATGATCCAACCTATTACCAATAATAACTAGTTAGGCTCAAATCATTGGGCCAAAATATTTAAATCTAATTATTATTATTTGGGTCTATGATTTTTTATATGTTCAATCACAATCCTGTTTTTATCCGATGTAAAATTATTTGGGTGCCATAGATTTTCCCCGTTTAGAGCCCGACATTTTCGTCCGGTTCAAATTCAATTACATATAGATGAAAACTATCAGGTTATATGACATTCTAGATGTGGCTATTGTGGATTGAAGAGGTGTCTCTTACCAAATTCGTGATATAACATTTTGTCCTGTATAGCACTCTCACATGTTCGGCAGGTATTCATCTCTGAAACTAAATATAATGATCCGACCCGCTACTAATAATAATTCGTTGGGTCTTAAACTACTGGCCAAAAATATTTAAGCACAGTTAACAGGTTTAGTCATATTATAACTTATATGTAGTACTATTCCAAATTCTGAAGAGCCACCTCTTGAACCCAAGGAAGCCACCTTCAGATTCTCAAATAGTCCCACATCAGATAGAAAAGAAGTCCTTATTGGGAATATAAAAAGCCACACACTAAAATAATATTAACTAGCGGGTTGAATTTTTACATAAAACATGTCTTTTTATAGGGAATGGATGAATAGGACTTGTGTGTTATTAGGAGTAGTGAGGTCTTTATACTCCTAAGTCGTTTTTGATGATGAAATTTTTGAATCGATGATCGGCTCCGTTAGACTTGATCTAGTGTATTTAAAGTATTTAGAAAATAAATTTTGCAAATTTTTGATATTATTTACCTATGATCGAAAAATTCAAAATCAATAATTTTTAAAGATTAATATGTATCGTTTGCAAGTTTAACAGTATTTAGATGAATTTTGATAGAAAATTCTTTATACTATCTACAATAAAATCAATATCTCTAATTGAAAATTTTAGTACTACATTATAACTTTTTGTAAGATTTTTATTTTTAACCATTAATTTTGAGTCATTTCGGTTACTAGGTAAATGACATCAAAAATCACAAAATTTTATTTTCTAGATATTTGAAGTATGCTAGATTAAGTCTAACGAAGCCGATCGTCAATTCGAAAGTTCTATTATCAAAATTAGCTTAGGAACATGTAGGCCTCCGTACTGTACTCTTAACAGCACACAATCCTACTAGGAAATGAATTACATGGCTTTGTGTATAAATGTGGTTAATATGTCTTACTCAAAAAAAGCTTAAAAATGTTGGCTTCTTTCGGAAAAGCATAGAAACAGACAGAATAATTCATTTATACTTAACGGATATCATCTGAAAATTATTCACAAATTTATTGAGATTCTCAAAAATGTGAAGCCGTGTGAATTTATGTTGATTAATTTTGAAGGTATTGGCATTAGATTATGCTCTCTTTTTTTGTTAAAAAAATTATTTAGGCTCTATTTTGAATGTGTTATAAAACAGAGTATACTTCAACAATATTACTTTCCTAAAATTCTTTTATTATAGGGTGTTTTGATACTTTAAAATAATATTTAAAAAATAGAATGTTGTTAATTTGTGAGTCAAAAAAAATAAAGTAAAATTTACTTAAACATCTGGAAATTCCACTGCTTCCTAATCCTTCTCTCCTATCTGTCTTCTTTATTTCCCTCCTCTACCATGGCCCCTTATCTTATCATTGTCGATAACCTGTTTATGTTTCATTTGAAGGAAACCTCTGGTTAAAGATCAAAATCATCTAGCTATGTTTCTGTGTTGCCAACACATCTTTGTGCAATAACCAGGTGTAGAACACTAGGGTGATCCGAGGAGGGAAACTCTGTTAGGATTTGGTTAGATTTGTAGTTGATTTTTTAGTTGGATAATAATTAACATTTAAATCTATTAGAGATAAATTAAGATTTAAATATTAATTAGAGTATAAATCTAACTAGATTAGAATAAATATTTAAAACTATTAGAGATAAACTAAATATATATTTAAATATTATTTGGAGTAGGAATTCTAATTGGATTAGGATTCGAATGCGTTTTGATGTAAGCTTTATGAATAGCTCCATTGGTGGAGAGCTTAAGGTGCAGCACGGCCAAGTTGAGATCCTTGAGGAGGGTACGGTCATTGGTGGACCGTATCAAAGAGAAGCTTGGCCATGAATTGTATGCACCTAATGCACGGGTGCATGTGAGAGAGAAAACGAGAGTTGTCTTCTTGTGGGTTTATAGAAGACGAGAGAAGGATAGGAGATATTCAAAAGAGGGCTCGAATTGTAACTACTCTATTGCAGAAGAGGAGTCAGAAATAATTTTTTCTTATTTAATGAATCTTATTTTATCCGCATATTTTCTGTTTGATTGTTTTCTCTTTTTTATGATTGTATTAGTTTTTGCTGAGGAGACAAGTTTATGATAAAAATCCAATTTGACTCTTTCGTTGCGGAATCCCAACAATCGATATTGGATTAATAACCGTCGATATCGCAACAGATTGCGGATCCACAAAATCCGATACCGGGGTGCGTACCGGATTCCCAACAAACTCCTGTAATACCTTAATAAAGGCGTTCAACCCTTGAACACGGAAGATCAGAGGAAATCCTTGCTTTTGCACGATCCTGTAATTCGCACTATCAAGTTGGGTCGCGTTTTATCCCGTGGGATCGTTTGAACTTGGAATTCTGGGAGAAGGGGATTTTGAAATGAAGGCTTTTGCTACTTTTATTCAGCTACTTACTTCCCCTTCGTTTCCGCTGTAGCCTTCAAACAGTGTGTATTCAAATAGTCGGAAATAGAGTCATGAAATTCGGTAAAATCATACAATTTTCTCTATTTTAGTCTAACTTAAACGGCAGAATATAACGGCGTGTTTGGTTCGCTTCTTTTTCACATTGGAAACGAAATCGGAATGGATAAATCCATTTGTGGGTGTTTGGTACACGGGAGTTCCATTCCGATTCCGATTCCGATTCCCGAGTGGAATGGGAATCCCCCAGTCACCTCTTTTTTCAATCCGGCCTAGGAGGCCGGATTGAAAGTTGAATCCGGACGGAATGGATATTTATTCGGATTAAATTTATTTTTTCAACTTTTTTAATTAAAATATGAGTTAAAATTTAAAAATTAAATATATAATTTTAAAATTTAATTTAAACTTAAATTAAAAATTAAAATTTAATCAACTATTTCGAATCTAACTTATGAATTTGAATTTAAATTAAATTTTAATTTATATAAAATGTTATTCAAATTTTATTTCAAACTTAAATTAAATTTATGGATTCAAATTAAAATTTAAATTGTAATTTTAAATTTGAATTTGAATAAATCAAAATTTAGTTTCATATTTTGAATTATCCACTCAACTTCAAAGTTTAATTTTTTTTTAAAAAAATAGATTTAAAATTTTGACATTATTTCAAAATTTTGATGTAAATTTTTAATATTTAATTTTTAATTTGAATTTAAATTAATATATTATAAAGATAATGTTAGTATATTAATTTGATTACATTTTTTATATCCACCTGAACCAAACACCGACAATGGGAATGATTTATTCCGATTCCGATTCAGGTGATGAACCAAACAGAATTAGATAATGAGTCATTCCGATTCCGATTCCAGCTTATTTTGATTCCGATTCCGATTTCGATTCCGACTTCGAACCAAACACGCACTAAAATTCTATAGGATTTCTTAGCTCTGCATCTGAACAGGGCTAATCTCTATCAATAACATAAATTTCAAGTTATCTTGAATTGTATGTTAAACCTTTCAAAAATGACATGGGCCATTAAATATATAATATTAAAATAACTTGTCTGATAGCTTAAATTTTAGGAAAAAAAAGGTATAATTAATTTACATTATTTAACATATAATATTTTAATATTATATATTTAACATAAGCATCCAGATTCTGTTCCATTTGTCACATATAATGTTATCTACAATATAATATTTTGGCTAAATTAGGGAAAACCCTTCTATTAAAACTCGATTTTTCACTTTCCTTTTCTGTTATTTAAAAATCAACACTTTGTCTCTTTGTAAAATAAAAAATATTCACTTCACTCCCTGCCGTGTTAGTGTTCCGTTTATAAAATATTATTATATATTTTTTATGTCAAAAATACCCTCAACCTTCTCTCCTATTGCCAAAAATGGTGAAGGGCAAAATGGTCATTTTGTCATTATAGTTTACACCGTATTCCCTGTGACCATTTTTCATTTTGCAATGTGGCAAAGTGTAGATTTTTAAATGACAAGAAAAGAAAGTGAAAAATCATGTTTTAACAGGAGGGTTTTATATAATTTATAATATTTTCTATAAATTTTGTTTGGCCAAAGGGGTGTTTGGATCACATTATTTAAAATTTTTAGGTATTAAAAGATTAAAAAAATTTATATGTCGTATTAAAAGATTAAAAAAGTTTATTTGTCATAATGAGATTATAGATTTTTCTTATAATTCCTGTATTTGATCCCCCAAGTTACAGATATGCCATTTGAATTTAAAATTTAAATTTTAAATCTAAATTTTATTTTAAAATTCAAATTCAAAATATGAATTATATTTTAAAATTTAAAATTTTAAAATCAAAATATAAATATAAATTTTAAAATTTAAATTTAAAATTTATCTTTTCAAAAATACTATTTTTGATAAGTAGTTATTTAGAAAATGAACGTCACTTTTCATTGTTAGGTTTGTTTAATAAATGGTTAGCAAAATTTTGAACTTTTCTGATTTTTCATGTTTAGGTTGAAGGTCGACTCAAAATAACTCTATTATAAAATAAGATCTCAAAAAAAATAAAATAAAATGAGATCCCACTTTTTTGAAAAAATTGTGATAGATTATTTTTTTCATCAAACAATCATAACGAATTTAAATTTTAAAAAATCCTACCTTTTATCATTTACTTTTCATCAACCAAACCTTAATGAAACTTATATGGCCTAGCCACCTATAACTTTCCTCAAAAAACAGAAAAAATAAACAGCTTGATTGCTTTTCCAAATTTTTTTGACTTATTTGATACGAGTAAAAGGCAAGGTTCAAATTTAAAGCGGGTAGGGTTGGTTTTTTAATTTAACCTAATAATTTTAGACAAAAAAAAAATTGCAAGAAGGATGTGGCAAATCGAAGAAATTGGAAAAATTCAGTTGTCGAAGGACAATTCTGTTTAAATAAAATTATTACTAAATTGCAATTAATTGGAAGTTTAGGGACTACTTGTAGACGTTAGTGCCTCATATGTTAGACCGTCAACAAGCCAAACACGAGTGAGCCAGGATCAGCTTGTTGGGAATCCGATACTCGCCCTGGTACCGGATCTTGAGAATCCGTAATCCGCTCCGATACCGACTGCTGTGGATCCGGTACCGATTGTTGGGATTCCGCAACGGAAGCGTCGAATCGAATTTTTACCATAAACCCGTCTTCTCCTCAGCAGAAGCTGATACAATTATAAAAGAGAAAAATATGCGGGTAAAATAAGATTCATTAAATAAGAGAAGATTACACCTGACTTCACTTCTGCAACAGAGTAGCTACAACCCGAGCCTTTTTTCTGAATCTCTCTTACCCTTCTCTCGTCTTTCAAAAATCCACAAAGAAGACAATTTCCTTCGTGCACCCGTGCACTAGGTGCACTAACTCATGGCTACTCTCTCTCTCTCTCTCTCTCTAATACGGCACACCCAAGACTCCTGCCGTACATGCCACAAAAGCAACACATTAAGAGCTATTTATAAAGTTCCACCATATATTTAGGATTTCGACTTTAATTAATATCTAAATTTATCTTAATTAATCTCTAATGGATTTAAATAGTAATCCTAATCTTGTTAGGTTCATACTCTAATTAATATTTAAATCTTAATTTATCTCCAACAGATTTAAATATTAATTCTAATCCAATTAGGATTCAACTACAAATCTAACCAAATCCTAACAATCTCCACCTTTGTTGGATTTGTAGTCTTCAACCGCAACGTCGAACTCACCATGCAAACTCCATCTTGAGCTTGTCTCCTCCGCTCGATGTCGCCGCATCCGCCGCTTCGCTAGGGATGTCAATGGGTATGGATACCCAAAAAATTAACCGAACTCGAACCCGAAAGGGGCGGGTTTACCCAAGCTAAACGGGTATGGATTCGGTTATGGGTATAGAAAATAAAAACCCGACGGATATGGATACGGGTATGGATTTTGTATTTACCCGACCCGAACCCGAACCCGAACCCGACACGAACCCGAACCCGAACCCGAATAAATTATATATATACATAATTTATTTTTATTTACTTATATAATATATAAAATATTTAATAATTTTTATCTCTCAGATCTTCATTCAACGGTATGGATTTTTAAAATCCGTCGGGTTCGGGTTCGGATTCGGGTTTCGGGTTTTTGGTCGGGTACGGATATGGGTATAGATTTTTAAAACCCGCCGGGTTCGGGTCCGGGTACGGGTTTTAATTTGGCTTTCGGGTTCGGGGTCGGGTTTTTAGAAACCCGACCCAAACCCGACCCGTTGACATCCCTGCGCTTCACCTCGAGCGGCTCCATTTCCGCGAACTTTTGGAACCCAAATCGTCTTCGCTCCCGTTCTGACTGTGCTCCCATTCAGAACGTACAAGTTCCCATGCTTGTTCGCATCACACACCACCCGATCTCGTTTTCGGACCCTCATAGCTCCACCTGAAGCCAAAAAAGTCGCAACCCTTCGAGTCCAACGCTCCTAAACGAGATCAAATTTCGCTTCAATCTAGGAACGTGCCACACACCTGTCAGCGTCCTCACGACTTCATCGTGCATTCGGATCTTCACCATGCCGACTCCCAAAACTTTACACGCTGTCCCATTCCCCATTAGAGCTTTTCCACCCTTAATTACCTATAGGTGGCAAAAGACTCCTTCTCTGGGCATACGTGAAAAGAACACGTTGAATCGAGCACCCACGCGTCATCTGAAATTTTCGCACATCCGGTCGCCGCATACAGCACATTAGAATCGATCATCTCCGACTCTGCCGCCTGCGCCATTGCTGATACCGTCTCGTCCTAGTTCACGACAGTTTTCTTCTTCTGTCGCTTTAACTCCTTCAGATCATCCTGAAGTTTTCTACAGTTGCACTTGATATGCCTTTTTCTGTGACAGTAGAAGCACTCCACCTCGGATAGCGAGTTCTTTTGTCGATCTTCGGTCGCCGATATTGTCGCCTCCTTCTTCGCTCTCACCGCCAAAGCAGTATCCCGGCTCTGCATGCCGGACTCCTGAGTCATCTTCCGTATCTCGTTCGAGAAAAGCGCCGTCGTGACTGCCTCCACGCTTATAGTCTCCTTGCCATAAAGCAACGTGGTCACTAGATGCTCACATATCGCCGGTAGCGAAGATAATAAAATCAGCGCCTTATCCCCGTCATCCAGATTGACTCTGATGCTAGTCAACTAGGCCACCACCTTGTTGAACTCGTTTAGATGATCATGTAGGCTCGCCGATTCCTGCATCCGCAACATAAACAGTCGCTGCTTCAGATACAACCTGTTCGTCAAAGATTTGGTCATGTACAGATCTTCTAATTTCTTCCACAACTTCGCCGGTGTCGTCTCGCTGGCTACGTTGTAAAGAATCTCATCTGCTAATGATAGATGAAGCGTACTCAGCGCTTTCCGCTCCATCTTTGTCCATGCCGCATCCGTGACCTCCGCCGGCTTCGCCTCCTTCCCGTTCAACGTCTCGTCCAACTCTTGCTGTACGAGGATCGCCCGTACTTTAATCTGCCACAATCTGAAATTGTTCTTACCGTCGAACTTCTCGATTTTGAATTTTGTGGCCATCTTCGTCGATCTTTCCAGCAGATCGGTAATCTTAAGCTCTGATACCAATTATTGGGAATCCGGTACTCGCCCCGGTACCGGCTCTTGAGAATCCGCAACCCGCTCGATACCAACTGCTGTGGATCCGGTACCGATTGTTGGGATTCTGCAATGGAAGCGTCGAATCGGATTTTTACCATAAACTCGTTTCCTCCTCAGCAGAAGCTGATACAATCATAAAAGAGAAAAATATTCGGGTAAAATAAGATTTATTAAATAAGAGAAGATTACACCTGACTCCTCTTCTGCAACAGAGTAGCTACAATCCGAGCCCTCTTTTTGAATCTCTCTTACCCTTCTCTCGTCTTCTAAAAATCCACAAAGAAGACAATTTCCTTCGTGCACTCGTGCACTAGGTGCACTAACTCATGGCTACTCTCTCTCTCTCTCTCTCTCTCTCTCTCTCTCTCTCTCTAGTACGGCACACCCAAGACTCCCGCTGTACATGCCCCAAAAGCAACAAATTAAGAGCTATTTATAAAGCTCTATCAAAACGTACCCCAATTCTAATATATTTAGGATTTCGACTTTAATTAATATCTAAATTTATCTTAATTAATCTCTAATAGATTTAAATATTAATCCTAATCTAGTTAGATTTATACTCTAATTAATATTTAAATCTTAATTTATCTCCAACAGATTTAAATATTAATTCTAATCTAATTAGGATTCAACTACAAATCTACCCAAATCCTAACACAGCTCATGTTCGACTTGTTTCATAAACGAGCTAAATACGAATTGGCTCGTTAAAATATCGAGCTAAAAAATTCAGCTCGTATTCGGCTTGTTTATTAATAATCCGAACACGAATTGGCGTGCGAACAATAAGTTAGATTGTCAGCTTTATTGCTGGGTGAAATGTTGGGAGAAAATTAGAATCTTAATCTAACAATCCAAATTCAAAAAATACTATTGAAGTAACCCACATGATACGATGAATAGATAATAGAAAAAAAATAAAAAATTATAAAAAAATAAAAATATGGAATATAGATATTCCATAGTTGTTGCGAATGGGAGGGCCAACGATGACAACATATGCTGTCCTTGTCGAGGACACATAAGGAGCAGTGCATAGAGACCGAAGGACTCTGATTGGTGAGCGAGAGGAAAAAGGGGAGAGAAAAAGAAAAATCTAAAATTGTGAGTGGATAGATCCAAAACTACTTCGTAAATGAATGAGAGGGGAAGGAGAGATGCAGCTATCGGTTTGGGAGATAAAGAAAAGCAAAAGATGGAGAAAAAAGAAGAGAGAGAGAGAGAGAGAGAGAGAGAAAGAGAGTTGAAGAACGTGGCTGTGAGGGAAAAGAAGAATATTACTAAGATAAAAGAGAATAGAAAAAAATTAAAACAAATAGTGGGTCCCACCATCCTCAAATGATGGTGGTGTGTCTTTACGTTTGGCCATGAGAAATTACGTATATGTATAGATAGGCCTATGTACATTTGGATTCGCTTACAATCCAAATGTGAGTGAGCTGAGCCGATGTTCGGTTCATTTATTAAACGAGCAATTGCCTTCGAGCTCATGTTTGTTAAACGAGCGATCGCCTTCGAGCTCATTTCGAACCGATGCGAACAGCGAGCGGGATTGCCCGCCCTACTCACATGTCATTGAAGGTACATCTGAGTATCATTCAAGTGAGCATATGCTTTATGATTTGCTGCAATTTGATTCAGGAGGTGAACCCCTAGTCGTTGTTGAAAACCAACATGGTATGAGTAATGCTTCTATACTTTTTTTTTTTGTTACCGTTCATTCACATATATTTAACGGCTCAGATTTAGTTTTTTTAAAATTGTGACCTGCAATAGCAGGTCACTTTGGGAGAGGTACCGGTTACCAGGTACCTCAAAAAAGGATATTTTTGTCTTTTAATACATGGACAATTTAGTCATTTTACATCTACTATATTTTCAAAATTTTTATTTTTTCTTTGTTTCCTTTTTCTCTCTCTATCTTTCCTTTCATAATTTGGTATTTCATATAAGAAAAATTTCAAATGATTTGACAATATAATCATTAAATTTAAACTTTAAATAGTAATATGAAATTCCTCTAATTTAAATTTCACTTTTAAATTTAAAATTTAATATTATATTCAAATTTATATTTTAAAATTTTAAGTTTCATATAAATACTTTGAAATATGGTAAACAGAAATAATTGTTTGAATTCTAGTCTTCTGGTTTAGGTTTGATTTTGGGTTTCGAAAAATTGGTCAGTTTTGAATTTGGATATGGATTTTTGAAATCCGTCGAGTTCGGAAATAAGTTTTGTGATTGTTCAGTACAAATTAATTCAAATTCCTAGCTATTTTTTTCTCACCAATAATTCTAATCATTTTAATTTAATGTTATTAGAAAATTATTTATAAATATTTATTAGCTCTAACAGTTACAATTTACATTTGTTTAAAATATTATTATCATTTACCGGTTCCAAATTGATTTCTTAATGTTATTCGGCGCTTCAAATACGTGTTAAAATCATATTTCTTGAAATAGAATAAGTCAAAAGTCTGAGCAGTCAATCAATCGGTTCAATCTGATTTTTAAATCATTGAATTCTAACAATTCTAACATAGATAATATGATAATCTCCTCTAGAAGAAAATCTAGTTGTAGAAAGCTTACTCTCTAAGTTTTTTACATTAACTTTTTAAAGCTGGTGCGAATTAAACGTATTTAAATCTTGTAAAGAATTTAGTTTTAAATACTAATATAAAATCCTTACTAATTTAATATTTCATTTTAAATAAATATTTATTTTTAAAATTTATATCACGATTTAAAATAAAACTATTTTCTAATTTCTTATAATTAAATAATGCATATATTTGAGAAACACTAAAACATTTAAAGTAGATTCCAAAATTAAGCTAATAATTGCATAAATTTTTTATATAAATTAATTTTCTAAAGATTGTGTAATTAATTCGTAAATTTTGATCCTCAATTAAAAGTTTCTTTTAAATATTATATATTTAAGTTATAACTAACTTTGAGATAAAAATAATCTTTTACCAATGCTAAAGTATAAGTTAATTTTTACTCTCTATAATTCAACTTAAGATTTTTTGTTATTTTTTTTAAAAATAATAACCGCAATCATTCCACTTGGGTATACAAGCAATATATAATCCAAAATGCCTAGGAATAAAGCCCCTTTTTTTCACGTAACTCTCAATTGAGGTCCTGGCAAATAGCATGCCGCTCGCAGTTCGAGGCAATCAGCGGCTCGTGTTCGACTCAAGATATTGGCTCACTCGACTTCGACTCGAAATTAAATAGCCAGCTGAACACTAGAAAAAAGCCTCAAATCAATTTCAAGCACCGACTTGATATCTTACCGCTCGTTCGAATTAGGTCTCGCGAGACACTCGAAAAGCTCGATATAATATATATAATATATAATATATATATATAGATATATAGTATATATATCTATAAATATAATATAGTAGCTTACATGCTATCGGACGAATAGTATAGAATATATTTTTCGATTTTTTTGATATTAGGGGCCAATCCGCGTTAATTCGTTCTTATCTTGGAATTATATATATTATTCAACCTTAGAGGCGACACTCAATCCTAAAGACGTATTATATTAATTCCAGAGAACCGAATCATCCCAACCATCACAACTTTAATCAAAGGGTCAAAATTCAAAAAACATCAAATCCCCTATATTTTCCGATAGTCATACAAGTTCTACACTATATTATAAATAAAAAATATAATCAATAATAATATTTTTATTATATTATAAGCTGAGTGAATAATCTTAGTTATGTTAAAATAGCCGGATAATGTTGTTGCGATACTGTTGCCATGAAAAACAAATCCCAATAGACAAATTAAAAAGAGCAAACATTTTATTAAATTTATATAATTTCTGTTCTTTTTTCTTTCTTTCTTTCACAGAGCTCTAATTTTCAATAGTCTATCTTCTCTTTCTTCTGTCTCTCACCTCCTAATCAAGCCGGAAGCCCTCTAATACCCAGTAACATCATATGCCTCGCCCGTATGCCTTTTATCTTGCATTAATTGTAGCTGAGGTAAAATATACAGAATATTTTTAAAGTAAAAAATTATTATTCATATAAAATTTTAATTTTAGTTATATATGATTGGATAGTTTAATCTAATATTTATCTATATAATTTATTTATTTTGAACTGCATAAATAAAAATAAATAATATAGAGATTGAAGGTGGAAAAAAAGACATGTGAGGCTGAAAAAATTAGATATTCAACTCATAAATTAATTTTTTCATATTATAATACTATATTTCATATAATTATTTTGTATTTTGAACTATTAGACATATTTTTGTATCAAATTATTATAGATAATGTTCTATACAAATTAAACTATTGATCGTATAATGTTGAGAATTTCAAGTGGCTCGTTTAGGGTTCGAGCTCGCTCGACTTGAAATTAGGCTTGCTCGAGCTCGGCTCGAATTAATTTCAATCCAAGCTTGAGCTTAAATTTAGGTTCGAAATTAATTTCAAGCCGAATTTGAGCTGAGATAAGCTCGCTCGAGCTCGGCTCATTTCCACCCCTACTCTCGAGAACAGATTCAGTGGAGACAGAGTGGGCTCAGAGGATTAAAGCACGTGACTATGAAGATGTCGGAGGTTCGAATCCCTTCTTGCCCTTAGTCTTCACAAAAGGCCAGCGGTATTTTACTAATTCGCTTGGCACGATAATTCAAAGGTTTTTTCTCTATAACGATAAACTTGAAAAAACTCGAAAAGAATCTTGCCTTAGGGCATAATTTGAGATCGACACCCTACAGTTCCAGCATATTTTTACACCGATGCATTGCAGTTTCATAAGCATATTAGTAAGGTGCACTTAGATAACTATTCAATTATTTCGCAAGCATTAAGACTAATTTTGAGTTGTACGTTTTCCAAAAATCAATCACTTATCATTTGGATAACTGGGTTTCAAATCCAGTCCTACGGACTTTGTCAAAATATTCTGAATTTAAATCTTAATATTTGCTTTACAATGATCGATTGTGTCTAGTGCAGTTAGTTAAAGAACTATGATGATTCAATTCGTTAATAATAATAATTCGTCGGGCCGAAACCATCAGCCCAAGCCCAGTTATTATTTATTGTTGGGCCCAGACCACCGGCAAAAAATGTTTAAGTTCAATTATTGTTACTAGCATAATGTCCCATAATAATTCAATAAGAAACATTTTCCCATCCGATCAAATCGTGACAAATCCATTGATATAGCACTTAGCTCTCACACTTCCGATTGGTATTCGGCTCAGATGCCGATTGTAAACGATCCGACCATTTGGCAATAATAACTCATTAGGTCTAAACTACCGATCCAAAATATTTAAGCTCAATTATTATTACTAGCGCGTGCCAGGCCGCATATAATCCATCAGAAATATTTTTCCATCCGATGTAGAATTATTAGGGTGTTACAAGAACTTAATAATTGGTAGAGATGTCAACGGGTCGGATTTGGGGCGGATTTTCAAAAACCCGAACCTGAACCCAAACCCGACTCCGAACCGGCGGATTTTAAAAATCCATATCCAAACCAGAACCCGACCAAAATTCGAAACCCGAACCCAAACCCGAACCCAAAAATTTGAACCCCAAACAATTATTTCATTTTTTAATATTTCAAATAATATTATATTACATTTAAATTTTTAAAATACAAATTCAAATATAACATCAAATATATATATATATATATATATATATATATATATATATATATATNATCGGGTACAGTCAAAATCCATATCCGAATCCATATCCATTTAGCATCGGATATATCCCTTTCATTCGGATTCGGATTCGGATTCGGATAAAATTTCGAATATCCATACCCATTGACATTTCTAATAATTGGATTCGGAGGTTCCAAGTTGGAAGCAAATAACTTGCAATCTTTTTTTACAAAACTTGTTTTCAATCAATGCATGTGATATAAAATTTTCTTATGTGAAGATGCAACTCCCCGGAGCCCTTCTTTGAAGGCTGCCGACCAAACTTTTTTATTATCTTTTTAATCAGTGCACAAGGCATAAAATATATATATATTCTGGTGAGAAGATGCAACTCTCCAGAGCCATTCTTTGAAGGTTGTCGACACTAGTGTAAAGCAGATGTTCCAGAACATTGACAAGGAAGATTGATGGTTCGTTGAAGACATTATCAGATAGAATCATATTCGTGGCCCAGTACACATTTCAATCCTGTTCCGTACTATGTATGTTAGGGCTTCCTTTGTTATGATCTATGTATCACAAATATTTATGTAAATCTCGCGTGTCTATATTGGAGACCACGTGTCCGATGTGGACACTTTTCGGATGCCCGCTTAATACCGATTCATAGCGCATACAACTAAGTATATATATATATATATATAGTGCGTCTGGCATGCTTATGGAAGCACGGAGCGCTCCGTGCTTCCACTTTGTTTTCGATGTTCGGACTTTCAAATCGACGATCGACTCCGTTAGACTTGATATAGAGTATTTAAAGTATCTAGAAAATATATTTTGTAATATTTCGATATCATTTGCCTAGTGATCGAAGTGGCTCAAAATCAACGGCTGAAAATAAAAATCTTACAAAATATGATGATATGACATTAAAATTTTAGATCAAAATTATTGATCTTGTTTTATATGGTATAAAGAATTTTCCATCAAAATTTCATGCAATTTGGATATTTTTACACCGTTAAAGTTGCGACCGGCTCACCACGGCCATTAAAATTATTGATTTTGAGCCCTTTCGATCACTAGGCAAATGATATCGAAAAATCACAAAATTTATTTTCTAGGTACTTCAAATACTCTAGATCACAACTCTTAAGGACGCTGATCGTCCGATGATCGAGAAAGTCACATTGAAAACAAAGTGGAAGCACGGCAGGGCTTCTAATGCTTCAAAGCATCCAGCTCTACTATATATATGATATATATGTATGTATATATCTATATATATATATATACTATAGATATAATATATATATATAGAGTCCGGCTATGTGCTTCGTAAAACCAGCGAGAGCACTTGGTGCGTCTGTAATTTATATATATTAATAGTATCATATATATCATATAGCTATATATATAATATATAATATACAATACAATAGGTCCGGCTATGGTGGCTGTAAAAGCAGCGAAGCACTTTGGTTGCTTCGTAATTTTTTTAACCGCGTTAGAATCTCTGCTTTTGATCATTTTTACCCTTGAGTTATATCTATTCAACCCAACCACCGCCTCACCCTAGGGGGCCCGCATCATCCTAAACGCACATTTCTTATATCCAAGGTAAAAACGTTACCGAAAGTGCCAATGACTTGGTACTTAAAAGCATAAGGAGCTCATCGTTTAATATCATATATATACTATATACGTATATATATACTATAGAGCGAGAGAAGAGAGAGAGGAGAGAGAGAGAGAGAGAGTGAGGCTAAGCTCGATGAGCGCTAGTCCGGCAGCAGCGGAGCCCTTCGCGTGCTTCCACGCTCGTTTTCGATGTTGCGACTTTCGAAACGACTCGATCGGGCCTCCGTTAATGACCTTGATGCTAGAGTATTTGGAGTACGCTAGAAAATAAATTTTATTATTGCTTTCGATATCAGTTGCCTAGTCGATCGAATCGGGCTCAAAATCAAACCAAATTTCAGATGGCCGCAAGTGAGGGTCTTTGCAAGTTTAACGGTGTAGAAATATCCAAATCACGTGAAATTTTGATAGAAAATTCTTTATACTATATAAAACAAGATCAATATCTTTGATTTAAAATTTTAATGTCATATTATTACATTTTGTAATATTTTTATTTTCAGCCGTTGATTTTGAGTCCCTTCGTTCACTAGGCAAATGGTATCGAAAAATAATAAAATTTATTTTCTAGGTACTCCAACTACTCTAGATCAAGTTTAACGGAGCCGATCGACAATTCGAAAGTCGCAACATCGAAAACGAGCTGGAAGCACGGAAGGCTCCGTGCTTCCAATAGCATAGTAGCCTCACTCTATATATATATATATATATATATTATTTGAGTAGAGCTACTATGCTATCGAAAGCATAGAAAATCTGATGCTTTCGATTTTTTGACCCTTAGATCAACCCCTTTAATCATTTTTAATCTTTGGATTAATACTATTAACCTGTGGGGACCACTCAACCCTATGGGTACTACTCAATCCTGGAGGAACCGCAATCATTTCAACCGTATAATTTTTAATTCAATAGTCAAAAAGTTAGAAGCATCAGATTCTCTATTCTTCCGATAGTATAGGAGTTCTACACGTTTTATTTTACTTTTTCTATACATATATATAATATACGAAAATAAATATTTTAATTTTTTGATAAATATATATAATTTTTTTTTGACAATATAAATAAATTATGTATTGTGAAAATTTTCTTTTCTTAAGATATACAAACTATCAATGAACTTCATCTTCGGCCGAAATACAAACTTTCCAAACTAGCTTAATTGACTTCGGCCCGCTCAGGCTAAAGCCAATTTTGGAAAATAAAAATATTAATTCATCTCCCATATTTTTAATTCTTAAACCATTTATACACACAACAAAACTGGAGAAATTTTAATTCTACGACTATACAAACAAGCAGCACAAGAAATGTTTTTTTTAACCTGAACTCTAAATAATTTGAAATTTGTGTTCTAAAATTTGAAATTTAAAAATTAATGTTTAAGTTTTAAAATGTAAGAGTTAAAATTTGATGTCTAAAACTTAAAACTTAAAATTATAAATTTATAAATTAAAATTTAAAATTTAAAGTTTAGAAGTTAAAATCTAAATTTAAATTTAAAAATTTGAATCCAAATTTAAATTTTAATTTAAAATTTGAGTGGAAAATTATAATCTAATTTCAAAAAAAAAAAGGTTTTAGTTCCTTATGATTTTGGGTTCTTAAAATCAGTAAACTAATTTTAAAAATCAAAATTAGATTTTGGAGAAAAGATTAATTACTAAGCACTCTATTGAAAAAAAAAAAAAAAATACTTTCACCCTAACGTCACTTTCTAAAATCTAGGCCAAACACCCTCTAAATGCGAGTAAAATGTGCATGAAGCCTTGGACATGTGATGTACCGCAGTTTGGTTTACGATCTTTCGCTCAAACAATTTAGTCCCGAAACGTAATTCAGGCTTATCGCCGCCTCAAATATTTTGTTGGTCAAATGAAATTTCAAGTGCTAAACGGCAATCTCTCGAATTAAAGTTCGAGAATTTTTCCGACCGAGCATTGTACCTCTCAAATTCTAACAGTGACAATCAGTTTCCACAGAGATTCGAAAGTCGCAGGATTGATTGTGAATCGGCACCGCCGGCACCGCCATGCGACATTTGTGGCCAATTGGCAAGTTTATGCTCGATTTAATTTACTGATCAGCAAAAGCTCGAAAACTCTATCAGATCGAAACGAATCTTTCTTCGTCAAATCTACAATGCCACAACCTTTTGGTTCTGCAATACAATGCTCTCATCTTACCTATTCTATTCCTCCCTGGGCGTCTCAAGTATAATCTTGTTCTCACTTTTGAAAAGGAAAAAAAGAAGAACGAATATATTCTCTTTTGCGTCATTGGACAGGGACTTTACTGCTTAATGATATTCGTTTCTTTCACAATACTAAAGAGAAAAGTGGATGTCATGTTGTGGAAGTTTCCTTTATAAAAGAAGAAGAGCAATCAAGTTTTTCTTTGTTTTTGCCTTTTTCCAAATTCATGCATGATTCAGTATAATTTGCTTAGTAATTTGTTGGAGAATGTAAATAGATGTGATCGAATGTACGACCAACGTCGTTTTCGAGCAGCGTAACTAACAAAAGAAAAATGGTTGTTTAAGTTCTTTCAAATACACCTGTGAGCGTGTCCTCAGCTTTTGGTTTAATACACAATGTTCAAAGAGCCGGACTAGCTAGACCCGCCGAACGGACAAGGTTTATTAAAAATTATTCTGACTGCAGGATCAGTTTCAGATCATGAATTAACTGAGGGAGGTTAGAATAGAAAGAGAGTCAAACGTGTCCCGAAAATCAACCAAATAGGGCACGAACTATAAACCCATTTTTCTCCAAAAATTTAAGGCGTAGAAACTAAATAATATTAGAAGTTTGATGGGACTCGAACTTTGCTATGATAACATCTTAAATTATATAAAATATTTTTTTTTTTCAAAAGCTTAAACTATAGAAAATAGTGTTTTAATATTTGTATTTAACAGGTAACTAACCATTATGCATATTTTGACGTAGAACTAAACCACGTTGACAGAGAAGAAACATAAGGACAGAGAAATTAAGAGATATGCCAAGAATACAATTCTTCGACAAAAGATGAACTCTAAAAGCTAATTACATTAACTGAATGCCACATGTATATATATAGGATCGATAACTGAATCCTATTATAAATGAAGATAATAAATTCTAATATATCCTGTACGCCTAGTTCATTTTCCTTAATGAATGAAGCAGGTAGCTTGCTACCTATTTCTCAAAAAAAAAAAAAAAAAAAAAAATCTAATATATATATTTCTAAACATAAATCTATTAGAAATAACCAAATAATCAGACTCAAAATAAGAAAAATATAGAAGTTTTTGAAATTAATCTTTAAATATAAAAGCAAAGGCCTAAATAGTTGAATTCGGGCCCCAAACTCGGCCACAACAGTTTTACAGTTCGACGCATAGATCTCAAAAATTATTTTTCGAATTAGGGTTACATGTTGAATATGGTACACTCAATTGAAAGTTATGACAGTTTAGAAACCTTTCACGCCAATTATAAAAATTGCTGAACATAACGAAATTTTTTGTCCAATTTAGTTAAGTACGTCATGTTTTTCTATAAACTCTAACGCTAAAGTGGTCGCATGTGGCGTAAATTGCATAATTCATGTTGTATGTATGTATGGACTGAATTAACTATTTACAACAATTCAGTCGACCATCTTCAACCCTAACCTTAACAAACCTAGCTCTCGTCTCACCGCACTACAACAAAAACGGTCTATAGTGACACTTTTAAATGTAGGTACATGTCAAAAAAGTGCTGCTAGCTAAAATTACCGACACTTTTAAAAAGTGTTGCTATATGTGGGGTCGCTAGGTATATAGTGACAGTTAAAGAGTGTCGCTATAACATAAAAGAGTGCTGGTAATTTACCAACACTTATTTAAGCATTTAGCAACCGCCGAAACTCTATTTCGTTGGCTGCGGTGGCGGAGGAGGACAACAGGAAAAGCTCTTCGTCTAGAATTTCAGTGGATTGAGTGAAGAGAGAAGAAAAGATGGTAATTGATTTTATTTTTTTCTTTTCTGTTTGTAATCGGGCCAAATGGACTGGATGTGGTGAGTTGAGTAGAATAATCTTTTATTTTTGGTTGGATTGGGCTTTATATTTAGGCATTAGTAAATATTTTTTTAAGTTTTAGGATAAATGGGACACTTACTCAAAAGTGTCCCAAACATGTGTCTCTATAACCTAATTCTGTTGTAGTGCCGGTTCAAGAGGCATGTTATATATGCAAAAAAATATGTATACTATTATGTAGATTAATTATACGTTTTAATTGTCTTTTTTAAAAAAAAACAATTAATAAAGGGCCGGCTTGGTGATTGATACGTGAGATTTTAAATTTGAATTGTAATTGATTTATATTTTTAGCTAAATTTATTTTTAAATAAACACTACAACAGAATTAGGTTATAAGGACACATGTTTAGAACACTTTTGAGTAAGTGTCCCATTTATGCTAAAACTTAAAAAAATATCTACTAATGTCTAAATATAAAGCCCAATCCAACCAAAAATAAAAGATTACTCTATTCAACCCACCACACCCAGTCAATTTGGCTCGATTACAAACAGAAAAGAAAAAAAAAAAAGAAAAATAAATTACCATCTTTTTTTCTCTCTTCACTCAATCCACTGAAATTCTAGACGAAGAGCCTTTCCTGTCGTCCTCCCCCGCCACCGCAGCCAACGAGATAGAATTTCGGCGGTTGCTAAATACTTAAATAAGTGTTGGTAAATTAGCAGCACTTATTTAGATTATAACGACACTCTTTAACTGTCACTATATACCTAGCGACCCCACATATAGCAACACTTTTTAAAAATGTCGATAATTTTAGCTAGCAGCACTATTTTGACATGTACCTATATTTAAAAGTGTCGCTGTAGATCATTTTTGTTGTAATGAAAATAAACGAAGCAGATAGCATACTATTTATCTCTTAAAAAAAATCACATTTACAGACAACGCGACACTACAAACTTTCCACGTCCCGTCACCGTTACTCGGGACATGTGTAAAGAAAAAAAAAAAAAGAAACAAAAAGGCATTGCGCTTCCACCTCTTAGCTACTTCAAATGCTATATAAATATATGCATGCATTCTACAAATATGGTATACCCAACCAAACACTCTTTCTTAATGCAGTGTTTGACAAACCCGAAAGAATTCTTCTGTAATAGAGTGAGCAGAAGAATGCAGCACGCCTCCGCCTCCGCCTCCGCCTCCCGCCCCGGCACCGCTGCCGCTGCGGAGAACGGCGTAATCGAGATCCACTCCTTGGACGAGTGGAGATCAAAGTGGCAAGCCCAGAGCAACTCCAACAAGCTGGTACGTGCGTGCCTGCGCTCGCGCTCCGTATCTTTCTCTTTCCGTCGCGTCGATTCGATTCTCTGCTCGTCTCCGCTTGCTTTGTAGATTTGTGATATTTCAGAAATATTGTTAGGTGTTTTCTTTTTTTTATATATAAAATGTGGTGAAGCTAAGGTTGAGGTAGAAAGCAGAAGAAAATATGCTGAACTTAATTACCTGCTTGCAATTAATTTCCTCAAACAATTTAAGCTAAGGAGATTTTTTTTGTTACGGTGCATGTCATGGTATATTAGATAGAAAAAAAGCATTCTTTTTTTTTTTTTTTTCCTTTCAAAAACTAAAGTTAGCGGAGAATGCTGTTTTCGGAGAAATGTTACGATCTTAAATATCTTCATCCTGAGGCCAATTTTTTTCGACTAGTTTTATCATACGATATTTTTCTTTTTTTTTAACCAAAAAAGAGAGTAAATTTTAAGCACTACGGTAGGAATTACAATTCCTTAAACCTTTGTTTGGTTGGGGGTTAAGAATGGAATAACCCCTTAACCCCCATATTATCTCCAAACACTCCCAAAAATGAGTGAGGTTAGCTAACCCCACCTAAAATGGATTATCCGGGTTAGCTAATCCTACCTAATCCCACCAAATCCTAACCAAATACTATTTTCTATTCATAATAACACACTATCCTTCTTATCCTACCTACTCCAACCAAACACTATTTTTCACTATTCTAGACTAACTCCAACCCCTAACCAAACACAAAAATACTATAATCCCACCTTAACCCTATTCTTGGAATAACTAATTTTTCCTTAACCCCGAACTAAACGGTAGTTCAATTTTAGACTTAGCATATCTTGTGTTTTTAATGTAATAAATGCTAATTAAATCTACAATCTAAGAGGGACTAGAATCCTACCACTCTACATTATAGCTAGGGTTGAGTCAATCCTTTTTATATTTTATTATTATAAAAAAAAAGGAAAAGTTGATCAGCCTAGTGTATAAAACTTGGCCTTTAGATAACCAATAAAGTTGCAGAATTACATTCTACTTTGCGTTGTAAACCTAGCTTTGCCCTTTTAATATTTATATTCAGCAAATAAGCTCCTTACTCATTTCATCTGAAATTTACTTGATGCCCTGCACAAGATGGTGGTCCACTTCTCGGCGAAGTGGTGCGGGCCGTGCCGCTTCATCGAGCCGGCTTTCGCGGAGCTGGCGGCCCAGTTCAAGGACGTGGCGTTCGTGACGATCGACGTCGATGAGCTCGAAGTAAGCATCGCCCTTTTCATCAACTCAGTTCCCTATTATGATAGTCAGGGTTAGGGTTAGGGTTAGGGTTAGGGTTAGGGATGGCTTATTGATTGATCTACGGTTTGTTGGCACAGCATTTGGCGTCGAAGTGGAAGGTGAGGGCGATACCGACCTTCTTCCTGCTCAAAGGTCGGCAGGTGATGCACAAGATTGTGGGCGCCAAGAGGAACGAACTCGAAAGGAAGATCCAAATGGTCATAAATCAATCTACTGCGGCCTAACCGTTTACACTGTCGTATCAGTGTTCAGACTCTCTACAGTCACATGCGTAGGAATTTCTTTGCAGGGCTGGTCGATCCGATCCTGATCTCTCAACTACTGGCGAGTATTGTTGAGATCACAATATTCTAATTAGCTTTTCAATTACATGGTTCGATCAGCTAGTGTTACGTATCTAATAGTACGTATTTATAGAATGTTTCTCTTTCATGTGTGTGAAGTTGATGGTATCTTCTACTTTTATAATTCCTGTGCACGCAAATATAGATAAATAAATAAATAATTTTGCATGGTTTTAATATTCTAGCATTGCATGTGTTTTTTCTCAAATGATATAACACTGGTTCACGTACGGCATAATCGCAATTAAAAATTATTGGGTACGTATAAGTGCGGTTAACTATAAATGCATGCAGTTCTTGAAGTTTAATTTGATTTGTCAATTTAGTCCTTAAAGCATGTTTTTGAAACAATTCTATTAACTAATTTTAATTTTACATGCAGAGTTTTTAAGTTTGATAAATTAAGCGAGGTTTAAGCATGAAGCTGACATATATATGTATCCACGTGAAATGATAGTTTAAAAGGAATTGGTGAGATGAAACAAATTTTAGGAACTAAATTGTTAAACCTCATACTACGGGGATATAATTGAAATTAATGAAAAACTCTTTAAATTGGCATCGGACAATATCAGAGGTCCGTAAATTATTTCCACCAATTATTGCTAAATCAGAGGATAGACATGCAAAACCCTTTTTTTGGGCTTCGCATGTTTGGATCGACCACGTTAAAATTCTCTATACAAAATTTTATAATAATTTGCAATATTAAAATAAGTAACATGATGCATTAATTATAGGGATTAAGAAAATTCTCACGTCGCATTAATTGCTTAATTTTTTTATTTAACATTGTATAAATTTTCATTCAATCAAATTGCACTTCCAATCACTTATTGCACGAATGCTAAACAAATATATATATATATATATATATATATATATATATATATATATATATATATATTATAACTAAATTGGATTAATGCTTCTAATTAGTAGCACTAAATCATATAATTACAAATATTCAAGCAAAATTTGAACACATTATCATGATTGCCCTTAACTTTATTTCTTTTAAATTGTGGCCGGAATCCCTTCACAAAAAATAAAATACTTTCACAATCGAAATATCTTAATTAAGCACTCAAATTGCGGATATTATATATATATATATATATATATATATATATATTATATATATATATTATATATAGTTGGATACTATGTTATTAATAGCATGAAGCACTTGGTGCTACAAGTTTTCCACGTTAGATCTATCCTTTTCATCATTTTCACCCGTTAGATCATACTATTCAAAAACACCTACTCAACCCTAAGGGGGCCCACATCATCCTAACGCATATTTCTTAATCAATGGCTAAAAACTTGGTAGCACCAATGACTTGTGCTATTAATAGCATAGTAGCCTAGTTCAATATATATAATATATTATATATATATATAATATATAATATAAATATATATATTTATATATGGTTGTTGTGTGATGTTGTTGGGTGTGTGTGTTTGTGTGTGTGTGTGTGTCTCTCTCTCTCTCTCTCTCATGCTGGAGGCCATGAATTATTTATTATTTATAAATAAAAAACATCCCTCTAAGAACTAATAATATTCTTTCGTAAAAGAGTTAATTTTATACAGATCTCTGTAAATATAGTGAATTGTAAATGTATTGCTATAAAGTTCAACTTTCAAATATTGTTCTTACAAAAATCTTAATATTTTGAAATATGTCTATACTGTAGAATCTGTTAGAAAATTTTAATTAACCATAGGTTAAATACTTAACTCTAATTAATTTATAAGATAATTTAATATTTTTATTCCTCTTATATTATACTATTATGATAGTTGGAGAGATATATTTACGATGGCAAAATTAATATTTTACTTAAAATATAGATAGTTCTATAACGATAATAAACTAAAAGGAGGAACAATATACAATCATGATTGTAGAGATACGAATGCATTTAACTCTTCATAAAAATATACATTCCTCGAAGAAAAAATATTGTTTAATTAGACACATTTTTTCATATAGTATATATTTCCAAAAAGTTGTGGTAATGTAAGAGGCACATCTTTTTTCCATTGCACTCACTTTCAGATGGTGGTATTCAGGAGGAGATATTATTATGCTTCATCAAATGGCATCTCTTCACACATCTTTCAATGAAAAGGTAAAAGCAGCCCCATTTATGATATGGTACCTACAATATTCTAATAATTAAGGATGGAAACGTCTTGTGAAACTAGTGTAGCTATTCGGGCAATGCGGCGGGTAGATTTTATCAAAATAATTTTTGTTTGTGATTGTGGATCCTCGATGATAGCACAAAATAGTCGGATAAAATTTTTAATAAAAATTTATAGATTAAGTCAAAGCTATAAAATACGAAATTATCAATTTCCAATGACTATTCTTCCAGCATTGTATTTAATTTTTATTCTACATATGCAAACTAATAATAACTAACACATTCGATATAATTTATGTAAATTTATAAGTTACTAATTTTTTTGCTCCAAATTCAGCATAATATATAGCCTCTTTTATTATTTTCTCTACAAACTTGGACAACAGGACAGTAGTCCTACCTAGGTAGATTTAAGGAAAAGTCTATGAAAAAAATATTATTTTTCATTGAAAGAAAAGGGCAAAAAAAAAGATAAAACAAAAAGATAAAAAAAAGAAAAAATCATTAATATTCTTTTTTTTTTCAGCAAAACTTGATAAGGAAAAAGAAGCTAGCTAATAACTATGGGGAAACACAAAAGTTGCTTTATAAAAGGTCCGTGAGTAAGTTGTGGGCCGCTATTTCTTTGACAACTGTTGGAAATAATAGGCAGCGGAAACTTACAAACCGGATAGCCGATGTATCCGGGAACCGGAATCGGATCGGATTGCTCGTTTTACAAGTCTTCTTGGATCGTCCTTGTCTTGATGCTTCTGGATCTCCCACGTTTCTCGTCTTCTTCCACGCGTACGCCTTACGTCACGGAACGGATCGCCTTACGTTACGGATGCCAATCGGAGAGGGCTACTAAAGTCCTCTCCTATGTCCACGCTCTAAAACCCCGGGAACGTAGGTGGAAATCCCAGAAAGGAAGAAAAGAGAGAAGAAGGAAGATTTTGTGGATTCTCGAATTAGATCGTATTCTTTTCCCGTCGTTCCTACGGGAGAAAACGGGGGCGTATATATAGAATAATGGAACCCCTAAATATCCTGAATCTTATTAGGATTAGGATTGGGATATTTATTAACATATAATAAATATTCATTATAAGATATGTTTCTTAACTGATAAGAAACATATAATTTATACTTATCCTAAACTTATTAGGATAAATCATGATCCACATCTTATGTGGATCGGGTTTAATCATAACCCGCCAATGTGGACAAACCATATGGCAACAATCTCCCACTTGGCCATATTGGCCAATTCTCTCTCACTCATTCGTCTCTTCATACGGGTAATAGAGCGTGCGACCTGACGAAAGAACCACATGCAGGAGTCCTAAATTAAGTCACCACCCAACTAATATAGCATATCACTGACTTAATTCGTTTACGCCCTAGACGTTTCAACACACACCGGATCAAGCATCACAAAGTCCCTCTCCTGTAATGACAGGGCTCGACCCCACCGTTATTTCTCGTACTCATGATTATCTCAAGTAACACAACCGAGATAACCGCCCGGGCAATGAGTCACAAGACTTACGTGGTGTGTTATCGAAACATCTTCCTCAGCCCCTCACGTTAATCCATATTGGTCCAAGCACTTTACTAGACGTGCTCCGCGAGATCGTATTTTCTCATGACCCTGAGATACACGCTAAGTTAGTTACTTTTGACCTCCACTTCATAACGTAGTTCTAAGTCGAGGGCACAAAAGGGTTAGTGCTCACACAGTGACATGGAGGGAAGAACTTATGTCACTCTACTAACTGGTCGACAAGCACATACAGTATGATATGTATGCTATGGCGGAGCTCCCACTCAATGGGTCATGTCACGCTCTAAAAAAAACGCCATACGAACCTTGGTCTAGGTACCACTAAGGTATCTAACCACCACAACTCAAGTCATCTCTCTAACCTGAGCACTTAGGTTCGGCTACTATACAGGCTCGATATGAAATTTCACCAAAAATTCATATCTGACTCTTGAGAGTCTCATCTTAAACTAATTAAGGCGACTTTTAAATTACGTTAACACTTTATTCATAACGTATATGAACAAAGCAATCATATTACAACTACTCAAGTTCAATATGATTATTTAGTCTCATCCTGCTCACCACCTAGGTGCCAGGGCGATCACCCGTGTGAGTGGGCTGATCTGAGCCCGGTGACTTAACGAATATGTGCCTACTAGTATCAATTACGCAATCACATTAAAAGAAAAAACACATTTTCATTAATAAAGCGTAAAATACAAAATAATGTCCATAAATCAAAACCTACGAAGACCCAAACTCCCAACGTGGGTCTGGAACACATCCCTAGCTATCGGCTTGGTCAACGGATCAGCCACCATCCTAGTGGTGGAAATATGTTTAAGAACGACCTCGCCTAGCTTAATCATATCTCGAATGTAGTGAAATCGGATATCAATATGCTTGGTCCTGCCATGATACTTGGGATCCTTCACATACGCCAGGGCAGCCATGCTGTCAGAGAACATCTCAACAGGTTCATTTGCTCGAGTCACGATGTCGAGGTGTTGGAGAAATCTCCTCAGCCAAACTGCCTCCTGTACGGCCGCTGAACAAGCAACGTATTCCGCTTCCATGGTTGACAAGGCAATGCAGCTCTGCTTCTTACTGCACCAGGAAATTGCCCCACCTCCAAGCATAAACACATAGCCTGAGGTGGACCTGCGCTCATCTCTATCACCGCCCCAATCAGCATCACTATATCCTTTCAATCTCAAGTCCCCTCCTTGAAAACAGAGAACGAGATCACTGGTTCCTTTTAAATATCGAAGGATTCTCTTGACCGCTTGCCAATGAATAGGTCCTGGGTTGCTCTGGTAACGACTTACCAAGCTAACAGCGAAGCAAATGTCAGGCCGAGTACACATCATAGCGTACATCAAACTGCCAATTACACTCGCATAAGGAACCCTACTCATTTGCTCCTTCTCTTTATCCGTTTTAGGGCACTGATCAAGACTCAGAGTTTGATTCTTCTCCACTGGAGTATCAACGGGTTTACAATGATGCATCCTAAAATGCTTTAGAATCTTTTTAATATAAGATTCTTGAGACAAACCAAGAAGCCTTCTAGAGCGATCACGGATGACCTTTACTCCGAGAACATAGTTCGCCTCACCCATGTCTTTCATTTCAAAGTTGAGAGACAACCACTCCTTAGTGGTATTGATTAACTCCATGTCATTTTCAGCCAATAATATGTCGTCGACGTTGTTTGAAGTGAAAAAAAAAAATTTCTAATCATAATCGAAACTGATTAGATTCAGACTCAAGCAATTTTGATAGGTCTCATATTGACCAGAAAATTTTAGGGCCAATAATTACAATTTAAAATTCACAATAGACCCATTCATAAATGTGAGTTGGTGGGCCTCATGAAAGCCCAAACAAATAAAAGAAAAATGGGGGGGCCTTATTCCAGCCCATTAAATATTATCATTTGGGCCCAATAAATTAAAGCGGGCCTGATCAACGACGGCCCACATCCACATTATATAAAATATCTGTTCGAAATTCAATTTCAAATTACAACCCATTCAAAATTCGATTTCGAATTTCGAATTCCCAACAAAATCCAAAATATCCTTCAACCATCCAACAACCCATTCGAAATTCGAATTTCGAATTCCGAACCATTTCCTAAAATATCATCCAACAACCCGTTCGAAATTCGAATTCGAATTTCGAACCACCAACCATTTCCCAAAATATCATCCAACAACCCATTCGAAATTCGATTTCGAATTTCGAATTCCCAACTAATTTCCAAAACATCTTCCAACAACTCATTCAAAATTCGATTTCGAATTTCGAATTCCCTAACCAATTCCAAAAATATCATCCAACAATCCATTCGAAATTCGATTTTGAATTCCCAACCAACTCCAAAATATCCTCCAATAATTCAATCAAAATTCGAATTTCGAATTTCGAACCTCCAACCAACTCCCAAAATATCTTTCAACTATCCAACAACTCATTCAAAATTCAATTCCCAACCACTCCCCAAATATCCTCCAACCATCCAACAAATAATTCAAAATTTGAATTTCGAATTTTTAATTCTTAACTAACTCCTCCCCTCCCATTATAAATACGGGAACCGAAATCAAATTCAGAGAATTTTTTTTTTGGATAGAGACGACACGATAGATAGATTTCTACACACTTCCAAGTTCAAAATATTCAAAGGAGGAGAGATCACTCGAGCTGCGGAAAGAAGGAGAAATCGCCGAGCCGCGGAAAGAAAGAGAGATCGTTGAGCCGCTTCATCGAATCCATCAATAGGTAGTAAAAAAGAAAGAAAAAAGAAAGAAAGTAAAAATAATATAAACAAAAAAAAATCTCTTTTCTTCCCCCCCTTTTCTTTTTTTCTTTTGTCCTGCGATCGTAGCCATCCATACCATCTAGATGGCTTCGGTGGGAGAGTGGAGGGGAATCTTTGATTCCCCGTTTCTTCGGACCTCTCAATACCCCATCTGAAGTCGTTGATGACGGAATGGGTGATCTACATTGCCGCGACCATCTCCAGCATGTTTGGTTTGATACTTTCGAAAGAAGAGGGGAGGGGGATCTTTGATTCCCTGTTTCTTCGGACCCTTCAACATTTCTTCGATAAATATCGAACCAAATTTGCCGGCCGAACAGATCCACGCCACTGTTAACAACTCCGTCGACGACATCTACAATCGCCGTTTTGATCTTTTCGAAAGAAGAGGGGAGGGGAATCTTTGATTCCCCGTTTCTTCGGACCTCTCAATACCCCATCTGAAGTCGTTGATGACGGAATGGGTGATCTACATTGCCGCGACCGTCTCCAGCATGTTTGGTTTGATACTTTCGAAAGAAGAGGGGAGGGGCATCTTTGATTCCCTGTTTCTTCGGACCCTTCAACATTTCTTCGATAAATATCGAACCAAATTTGCCGGCCGAACAGATCCACGCCACTGTTAACAACTCCGTCGACGACATCTACAATCGCCGTTTTGATCTTTTCGAAAGAAGAGGGGAGGGGAATCTTTGATTCCCCGTTTCTTCGGACCCTTCAATATTTCTTCGAAAATGTCAAATCAAATCCGACGGCCGAATAGATCCGTGCCACCGTCAACAACTTCGCCGATGACATCTACAGCATCGCCAGGGAAGTATCGCTAGAAGAGTAGAGGGGAATCTTTGATTCCCCGTTTCTTCGGACCCCAAATCAAAATTAAAACAGGGATTTCTTCGGACCCCAAATTGGAATCAAAACGGGGATTTCTTCGGACCCAAATCAAATTGAAAAATCAAATCCAATTGGAGAATCAAACGGGGATTTCTTCGGACCCCAAATCAAATTGGAAAATTAAATCCAAATTGGAGAATCAAACGGGGATTTCTTCGGACTCCAAATCAAATCAAATTGAAAAATCAAATCCAAATTGAAAAATCAAATCCAAATTAGAGAACCAAACGGGGATTTCTTCGGACCCCAAATCAAATCCAATTGGAGAATCAAACGGGAATTTCTTCGAACCCCAAATCAAATTTGAAAATCAAATCCAAATCGAAATCAAACGGAAAAATCAAAACGGGGATTTCTTCATACCCCAAATCCAAATCGAGATCAAAAAGGGATTTCTTCGAACTCCAAATCAAACCAAAATCAAAAGGTGGATTTCTTCGGATCCGAACCAAATTGCAAAAATCAAAAGTGGATTGCCCCGAACCCGAAATAAAATCCGAACCCAAACCAAACCAAAACCAAATACAATCCACAAATAAACCAAAACCCAAAACCCAAATCAAATCCAAACCTAAACCCAAACCTAGTCTACAAATAAACCCAAACTTGAACCCAAACCAAACCCAAAACCCAAACCAAACTCAAAACCCAAATAAACCCAAACCAAACCAAGTCCACATAAAGAACCCAAACCCATTCCATAAATAAACCCAAGCCCAAACCAAATTAAATTCACAAATAAAGCCTGAAACCAAAACCCAAATAAAATCCAAACCCAAACCAAACAAAAACCAAATCAAGTCCACAACCCAAGTCCACAACCCAAATTCAAAACCCAAATAAAATCCAAACCTAAAACCAAACCAAGTCCACATAAAGAACCCAAACCCAACTCAAATCAAGTCCACAACCCAAATCCAAAACCCAAATAAAATCCAAACCAAAATCCAAACCAAGTCCACATAACGAACCCAAACCCAACTCAAATCAAGTCCACAATCCAAATCCAAACCCAAAACTCAAATCCAACTACTAACTTAGGCTCATGAACCTAAGTTCGTGAACCAAATCCCAAATTCTATACCCAAGTTCATGAATAAAGTCTCATGAACCAAAAGTTATAAACCAAGTTCATGAACCACGAAACAAATCCATGAACCTCACCCAAGTTCGTGAACCAAACACCACGGATCATAACCCAAGTTCATGAATCAAGGCCTATGAACCAAAACNCAAACCCAAAACCCAAATAAACCCAAACCAAACCAAGTCCACATAAAGAACCCAAACCCATTCCATAAATAAACCCAAGCCCAAACCAAATCAAGTGCACAAATAAAGCCCAAAACCAAAGCCCAAATAAAATCCGAACCCAAATCCAAACCAAATCAAATCCAAACCTAAAACCAAATCAAGTCCACAACCCAAGTCCACAACCCAAATCCAAAACCCAAATAAAATCCAAACCAAAATCCAAACCATGTCCACATAAAGAACCCAAACCCAACTCAAATCAAGTCCACAATCCAAATCCAAACCCAAAACTCAAATCCAACTTCTAACTTAGGCTCATGAACCTAAGTTCGTGAACCAAATCCCAAATTCTATACCCAAGTTCATGAATCAAGTCTCATGAACCAAAACTCATAAACCAAGTTCATGAACCACGAACCAAATCCATGAACCTCACCCAAGTTCGTGAACCAAACACCACGGATCATAACCCAAGTTCATGAATCAAGGCCTATGAACCAAAATAAACCAAGTTCATGAACTATATCCAATATACCCAACTTCATAAACCATAAACCAAGATCATGAATCATGAATCAAGTCCATAAACCAAGATTCATGAGCCAAGTTCATAAACCTCACCCATGAACCAAAACCAAGCCTCATGGACCAAAT